>NC_141231.1:6260000-6302500 GCF_054856515.1 Filicampus tigris | reverse complement strand
CAGGAATTACATATATTGGGCAGGTGAATTTTTTTCCTCCAGATTGCTGGTAAGGCAAAAGTAGTTATAAGATTTGGGGCTGTTCCAAGCTATTAACTTGGTACGAAACAATCAGGGACCGGTAATGTCATAAAAATGCAACATTTTTGAGGAATGGGTGAACAAAAGACAAAGGAACAACAGGAGGAGCAGATTGTTTGAGGAAGAAGAGCCCACTTTAACTCACGGCTCATAGTAACTTCCCCGCCAAGTTACACACTCTCATAGGCAATCAGTGCTGGCAATGGCGCGCGTGTGTGGAGAGCAAACAAGCCTGTTTCACTTTAATCCAACAGTCCACAATGCAAACGACATGCTGCTTTTTCCAGCTGCACGGAACGTCTGGATCATGGTGGCGATGAATAAATGATAACAGTGAGATTTGTTGGGTTGGAAGGGATGGGGGGGAGAACTGGGGTAGGGTGGGTTGAGGACGTTATTGCGGCTATTAATAGCAACGCAGCAGAAATTTAACCTTGACCTCCTTTCGGCACAGCGTTCGGGCCTCCTCCAGTCAAACGTGACTTTTTTTGACAAGTCACATAACGCCACTTGGACATGAATTTTTTAAATGCCTCGGAAATTCCCCATCACGGTTCTTCACTCCGGCAAGGAGTCGTGGTGGATGTTTAACTTTACCTGTGTGCTAGTGAACCTTTACAGCGCACCTTCTCTTGGATCTTTTGTGCCTTTCTTGGAGAAGCTTTTTTTTGTGGGCTACCATGAGAAACGTTCATGCAATTTTATGACATGCACGTATGTCCTGTATACTGTATGTATCTATCTGCAGAGGGAGCCAGTGGCGCAGGCAGACAGTGCAGTGCAGTCTGAGGGGCTTGTGAGGTCACGGACTAGGTGGAGTGTTAGCGGGAATGACACCTGACAGCAGGCCGGCAGGATGCACCCTGGCACTTCTGTACATTCGTGTCACTCCTGATAAGTCAGGTGCTCCATACAGGAAGGAGATGAAGATGAGGAAGAGGAGAATGCCTCTTTCTTTCCTTCCTGATTGTTCTTGCTCAGTGAGCAGACGAGCAGGATGGCGCTCCATGTCCGGATCCAGACGCCTTTCTATACAGCCGCGCAACTATTAGATTAGTTTGATAAACGCTTCTTTCGGTCATTATGGTTGTATGTATGCACACAGGAAATACACAAACCACTTGATGCCACTCAATGAAATCAAAGGGTTCGCTGGTTCAGAGCAGTTTTGCGAGTGGTGGCAAGTGGGTGTATGTGGCACTGGTAAAAGAGAAATTTGAGTGCTTTCATATCAGAAAACTTAAGGGGCGAAAATAAAAGATGTTTAATTGACTCATCCAATCAAATGGTTCACTCATATCAGCTTTGTGAGTGGGTGTAAGTGACGCAGGCAAGCAGTGGTGAAGAATGGTGAGTGGAAACCCCTCCACTAAGGATAAAAGATTTTTACCAAATTTGAATCATGTATGATTGGTAACCCCAAATTGAGACAAGTTTTTGTCACTTCGTATGGGTGGAGGAAATTTGTATGACTTGCCATTAAATTAGACTCAAAAAATTACCAAAGACTTTACCTTATCTCCCTGTTTCAGGTCATCAGCAAATAAATGTCAATGAAACAACCACAAAAAGGTCTACAATACTGATTTTAGGGTTGACTTCACTTGCGACTCTGGACCAAGTTGTACATTAAATCTGAAGGAGCACTGCCATCTAGCGGCGGAGTACAGTATAATGAAGGGCCGATAGACATGTATTGAGCAGTGTTTCCTAACCTATTTTGAGCCAAGGCATATATTTTGCTTTAGAAAAGTCTCACAAAACGAATATGTAATTAAATATCAATTTACGCACAAACCTATTTAGTGTGAAATCTGGGCCTGTTAACAAGGTATTATTGTTGAATGAATAACAGGGTAATACGCGGCTTTGTTTATTCTGCCATCTACTGGAACAAAGTGTAATTGTTCTGCCCGCAACTAAGTGGCTGCCATAGTTTATTGAAAAATATTTATGGGAATCACTGCCTTAGACTGCAAGAAATTCCACCTTAATGGTATTATAGCCATGTATTATTCACAGCAAGCCAGTAATGCAAGCATCCCTGTGAGAGGATAGAAAAGAAATGCCATCAAACAAAAACAAAAAAATGAAATTAAAAAAAAAATGCATTACCAATCTAATATTTAATTGAAATAGTAGCAAAGAAACAAATCTCTCTTGATAAAATATTTAAAAATACAATGCATATGAATAACCAAAATATAATTGAGGCCTTGTATGTGCACATTCTAAAATACAGTATTTCGTTGAAAAATTACAGAGAGTTTTGGGGCATGGCACATCATGAATTTATACAATATCATTTCCAATATTTGCTCACTCTTCCTGCGCTCCAAATCTGTGAAATTGCAATGGCATTTGTTATGCATATGCCCCCTTAAGGTCACCCCACAGGTTGGACTTGGGTCTACAAAAAGTTGCACTTGAATATTTCGATTATGACAGACACGTATGGCATCGTGTACACAAGACTTTGGACACAGATTAGGAGTTTATTCACACATCACACACTACAGTGGGTTATGTAGTCCAGAAACAGTTTTGAACAGCGCTGCCATTAGAAGACACAAAACAACAACAAAAAGACACAGAACTTTGTCGTTATATAAAAATAGTGTTGCTACAAAAGTATAAATTAGGCTTACTAATAAGACAACTCAGGTAGGAATCTACATAGGAAAAAAAAACAGAGATCAAATGTGAATACCAGTAGAAAATGAAGAAAAACGCCAGTAAAATAGGATTAAACGCAACACACAGTTGTTAACCTGATTTGATAATGCAGACTAGAAGCAAAAGAAGAACACACCTCAGTGTTAGCATATTTTTACAACTGTCGTCTGAATAACTTAAAATCAAACTTACAGCGGCTGGGCTAACAGTATCTAAGTTGAGTTCTTTGATCATATCAAAAGACTTTTTTTTTTCCTCCTTGAAATGCTACTGTAGAAAAAGAGGTATAATGTTATCGGCGCTCCCTACTGTGTCTCTGAATTGACGGCGCCCCCCTTGTGGCATAAAAACAGCAGTTCTCTCGTAATTTACATAATACCCCCTCGGAAAACGGATCACATCGACCACGCATTCGCACCACCCCATGATCAGCAGTACCTCGGCCGCCTCCCTCGACACCCGAGAGGCTCAAATACAGTCTGATGTGAAAAAAGAAAGGGGAAAAAAAAAAAAAAAAAAATCAAAACACTGGCTTCAAACCGTATTAGATAACCTTAATAAAAAGCATGCATATTTATCTTATGGTAGAATTCTCATTTAAGCAAAAAAAAACAAAACAACAATGCTAGTTCTACGGTTTGATTATGTTGACGCGATCTTCGAGACGTCAACTAATGGCATTTTGTCCCAGAGCATATCCTATTTAAAATACTTTAAAAACGCTATCACAAATCCCTTCATCTATTCTCAGAACAGAGCAAAACACTAACTTCAAACTGTTTTTAGTGTTTTTTATTTTTTTTATTTTTTCACAATAAGCAGCAACACTACCTTTTAAATATTGAGGTAAATCATTGAATTACCGTATTTTCCGGACTATACGTCGCTCCGGAGTACAAGTCGCACCAGCCATAAAATGAATAATACAGAAGAAAAAAACATATGTCGCATTGGAGTATAAGTCGGCCCCCCTCCACCCCCTCTCGGAATCCAAGCTGTCTCTGTCGCGTAACGCAAACACATGTGTCCACAGAAATCAAATTAATAAAATTGTGCGCTTAGTACACAGCATTTCCACCGAGCTACGAAGGTAACATTTAGCTAACATCCACATGTAGCATCACAAGAAAGTTACGGTTATTATAACTTTAAACTCACCAAAACGGTCATAGATCGATTAAATAAGTCTTTTAGTTATCACCGACCATGTAGAATGTTTCCAAGTCCCCAAAAATATTTTTGTATTCGGTCATAATTATCTCTTTGTTCATCTCCTCCGCTCCGCGCATGTGTGCGCGTGTGGCTGGCTGATGATGCAATACCACTGCCAGCCACAGCGCCTTTTAAAGGAACAGTACACAATTTTGTATAGATGGATTGATAGACAGTCAAATTGTCTTTTAATCATAATATTATAATTACTTATTTAACACAATATTAGATTTTAACCGTTTAAATTTGTCATGCATTTTAACAGCTTTTAGGATGTATCTATGTTTCTTTATATGGGTACATGTGAAATGATATACACTACAGGTTATTCCGCCCGTTGTGAAGTCAATATGTAATGCAGGTTTATATACAGCCTTAGAACGCCCCCCTGTGGTTGTTTGGAGTATTGTTTGCTGACCTTGAAAAGGAAAGGGATACGATATAATGCGTTAATAATTTCACACATAAGTCGCTCCAGAGTATAAGTCACCCCCCCCCCGGCCAAACTATGAAAAAAACGCAATTTATAGTCCGGAAAATACGGTAGTATATTTTGATTAAGCACATCTTCCCTGTACTCACTTATAATATATTTTAAAATGGCAATCACACATAAGGATTAAGTGATGGTTAAGAACTCTTGCCGATAGCATGGCACCGATTACTGAGGAGAAATGGGTTGCATGATTTTACTGCACAGGTAGTCTACAGAGGACCACTGAAGTCAGTTTTGTTTTTTTGAAAAGCATTTTTAAGGGACATGTGGAAATTTGACTCTTTTAAATTGCTTGTAAGCAAATGTGTTTCTGGCGAAACAAGCTTTAGGCCTGGTACACGCAATCATTTTTCAAATAGATTTGTTTCATCTGTGACGGGCCCCACACATAGAGAGAGAAAAGTGTGCATTTAACAGTTTTGGTCATATTTTGTGTGGTCTGCTTTGATTATACTGATCAACTCAATTTTAACATAAAAATAAAAAATAAAATCAGAGATGCAGGTAAATGTTTCTAGATTGTTTACACTAATAACAAATCTGCCCGATTTTTTTCTATAGCACATCAGTTTTCTAAAATAATAGTAATAGTAATAATAATAATAATAGTAATAATAATAAAAATAATAATAAACAATATGTAATATATTTAGCCTGTGATGCGATTCGATTCAGATGCATCACTACATTGGCTTACATTTTATAGTCCATGTAAAACACTGGTATCTTTTATTAAAACAAAAATCTCAATCAAGAGCAAAGATTAATATTTCACACTCTGACTTCGCTCCACTCATATGAGGTTTTGCTTGTTCCGCCATCTTGTCACGTATTATCTTACCCTAGCAAAGATGACTGACAGTAAAACGCAGGTAATCACTTGCACATGCTTTTAATTTTTTTAGTTAAACTTGAAATATCGATTATTAATACCTACCTATAAACGGTTCAGAATCTTTTTAATCCACTGAACGATGCATCGAAAAAATAATTATCGTTCCCACCCCTAATATTTTGTAACATTTATAAATTAAGGGTTAGGTTCAGCAACAGGTGGATTTTTTTTTCTGAAACGTTCGGTAACTATAAATTATAACATTGTAAAATCTGTACAGTGCAAGCTTTAATAAGTCAAATTTAACGGGGCAGTCAACTCAAAATTTAGTCAAAAGATGGCATTCTGATTAATATTGCGTTTGTGGAATATGAGTTAAGCGGCAAAATCCACCAGTTTTTAGCCATCTCAGGCGGGCGGACATTTTGTCACTAGCTGTCAACTGAAAATGACATCACAGTTGCTCAGGGCTTGGGTAACAACCAATATGGCTTAGCTTCAGAAAACAGGTGAGCCATGATTGGTCTGCGATGTCATTTTCTTTCGACAGAAGTGAAAAAATGGCCGCCCCATGAGATGGCTAGAAACGGGTGGATTCAGCTGCTTAACTCATATTCCACAAACACAATATTAATCAGAATGCCATGTTTTGACTAGTGAAGGCGCATAGAACATGTTATAGTAAATATTATTTTTGGGTTGACTTCCTCTTTAAAAACATCCAAGAAAATCTCCAAAACCTGTTAGAAAAAAATGAAGACATTTTTGAAGTCATTGCAAAGATACATTTAGCTACAAAAAGCCAATTTGATTGAAATTTGCTGCTGACCAGTGTTACCAAAGAAGCACCACACACAGGGCTGTGACGATCACAATTTTTTTGCACCCGAGTCCAAGACAATTGATTTCGAGTACCTGCCGATAAAGAGTCCCAATCCAAAAAACTCTGCAATGCAGTGAAGAAGAAAAAGACCACATCCATATTGTCTCAACCTAATTTTTTCTTTTTAAGTTATTTGAGGTGGGAACGTTGTAAGACGGCGACTTCGGTAAAAACAAAACAAAAAAAAAACACCTGCTTTGGGAAAAATTTTACTGCCTCTTCCTTGTTCGTCAGGGCGCTTCTTGATTAGCTAAGTCCCATTTAGGTCATAGTCCATGGTCAAATGACTCAAGAATAGTCAGCGTTCCCTATGCACGTCAAAATTTTTGGTGGGAAATATTGAACACGTTTATAATTAGGATTGTCGGCCACAACCCGTCTCAGCCCCTATTATTGAGACAAATGCACACTCAACACACCTCAGACAAAAGGATAACATTATAGGACAATCTTAATAGAGAGTCGGGCGTTTGACATCCTTGGTTGGGAAGGGGCAAAATAGGGACAAAAACAGTCCGTTTGTGTACCGGGCCTAAGATACAGTATTTGCCTATTTTTGAATAGGTATCTGTGAGCTAAGTGTTGCGTACAGCTACAGAACATTTAGATGAATTTATATAACTGCCAACACATCATGAAAGACAGGATGTCCGATAATCCAGAGCCACTTTCAAGTGATGGCCAAAAGGTGTCCATGCACTACATAAACACAGTGTAGTATTTGGAAAACTGCCTCCAGGAGTTAAAATGTTTTTTTCTTTACGGATGGTGCCTTTTTTCCTCCCATTTCTTTCCCAACTCTGGGCTCTGCTTTCGCTCATTAATTACAAGTTTATCAAGGAAATGTAGTCAAATGCCGATCCCTAAACCCCAAATCCAGATGGCACGGGAATCAGGTTACTCAGTGCCTCACAAAAACAGACATGATTTTAAAAGAGAACAATTCAAATATTGAATGATAAAAATCAGTGTAATTTTCAATAAGCTATAAGCATTTTGTTGTTGTAAAAATCATCATAAATGTAAAAAATGTGTGGCATCTATATGAGTTTGTGAGTCAAGATGGGTAATTATATTTACAGCTTGTTCCACTGTTGAAGTAAAATACTGAAGAATATACTAATATAGTATTAATAGAAGACAATTATAGACCTTTCTTATTATTGAAGACAACACCATGAGCATAAATACTCACAAGAGGGAAACTGGGGGTGGGGGCAAAAAGCACTTGGCAAGTACATGTGTCCATAATGCTGGTCTACAATTGACCACTAGAGGACATCGTTCCCAACAGTCAGTCAATATTTGCTTTGAGAAGCAACAACAAAAAATACAAATAAATAAGATGTTGCAGAGAAGGCAATGAATTAGCAACCTAAAGGCTTTTTTGTTAACAAAAGTATGTCATATAAAGCCCAATGCAGGGCGGAAAGAACACAGACTACGTTTACATGCAGTCAAACATTTCAAAACCGCAATATTAGCGTGAGACTGTGTAAACAGTAACACCAGCAAAACCCTGAATATACTGTAATCCGTTTTTTTCAAACCCCAAATCAGACCCCTGGATTACTCCTTTTCTAACTGCAATATTTAGTCATCAAATGAATCTCCCCATTGAAACACTCATTTGTGTTCTGCGTATTTTCTATCCGCTAGGAATGTTGGTCTATTGAGTACAGGAACTACTTGTATGTGGCATCGGTTGCGCAACCCGCCAGAAATACACAAGCAGAGGTAAATAAACATGGTGAAACTCAGACGCAGCACAGCACCACACCACACCTTTGGGGCGAGGAGGAAAACTACTTTATCAGTGTGGTGAAAGACATAAATATGAATGTCCTTTTATTGATGGTAAGAAGCAGAAATGACATCTACCTGTGCCATGACGTTCTCCGTGCGTCGCAGTTTGGATGGGAATATTACAACTGATCACAATTACCACGTACATCGAAGTAACTCTGTCTGCTCACGCATGTAAATGAGTTATTCCGAATGTTTCAGAAAACTGAATTTTGACTTTACCTTGAACATTGACGGCATATAGACGTAGTAACAAACGATGCATATCCCATTCATCCAAGTTAATTTAAGGAGGTATTAGACCACATAAGTGTGGACATCGGTGGCTGTTAAGGGATGGGTATTAGTGGCCGCGCCAGGGCATCTGGCTCACATTATAACGTGTTTATTTCAAATGACACTTCAAGCCTGATTTGAGGGTGTACACATGTACAGTACCTCAATATGGAGGTCAAAGTACGGTGTGGGAAATGACAGGCTTATTTATTCCTTCGGGAGAGATTTCTGCTTTGATTTCCAAAAAAAAGAGGAAACAATAGATGGTGGAAGCAGCGCATCTGCTACCAATCTCGTTGAGTAGATTGTTATATTTGCCTTATTAACCATGCACGGTAGCTTACTGCTTTAAGAAAAGAACACATGAAGGCCCACTTAAGGAAGACTAAACTATATTGATTAAAAAAAGGGGTTCTACGAGTTATCCTTTACCAGAACCAAGACTATTCAAATGACTGCATTTTGCCTATTAAAAAAAACACACACAGCTGAAGAACAAATATTTAAACAGCAGGTCAGCATGTTTCTCTACAGTGAGCAAGCTAAAACTGCCTTGTGATTTAAATTTATTAAATACAAGCTTGGCTGCACCCTAAGTATGATGGTAACTGTTAACACATTAATTGCAAAAACCCCAAAAGTCTGATGAGAGTTGTCACATGCACCTACAGGCCAAGCAGTGCTAGCAGCAGGAGACAAGGCTGGATTTACACTGCATGATTTGAGTGATGCAATTTAGATTGTTTTGTTGTCGATGTGGTTAAGTGGAAATAGAAAAGAAAAAAAAAAGCATGGAATTGGATATAATCATATCAAAATAAGGCCTGTCAAATGTGGATAAAAGCATACAATACGTAAAGTATAACTGCCAATGCGAGTGCAGCTTAAACGTACTACTGATCAGGTATACAATCATTGATGAGAGCTTGACCTTGACATATACATGCACTTGACGTATGGTGACACGCACATTTGCTCACAAAACAAAAACATTTTGAAAGGAAAAAAACACCCGCTGTAAATCTAAAATTGCAGTATAGACCAGGGGCGTTACCTGGGGGGGTGAGCAGGGGTAGGCAGTTCCCACCCACAGACACGCTCTGCCCACCCAAAGAAAACTGGATGTAGTTCTGATGGCAGTCTGGGAACCGCACATGGTATTCCATTCATATAGTACTGTGTATGTCAGCTTAGGGTTATTATTTTACCCTAACCCCAAGTCAAATAAAGTCAAATCAACTTTTATTTGTTTAACCCAAATCACAGCAACAGTTATCTCAATTAAGGAGAAAACAAAACACGTTTTAAGGTGCAGTAGCCCTACCCTGGATTTGGACCTACTTGAGCATTGTAGCACTTTTTTACTCTCATAATTGTAATGTTAAATATTAGTGTTCTTTATACATGTGTTTCTTCTGTTGTCAATGCCTGGTTTTGATGCTTGTATAGTTATTTGTGCAGAATTTGGCCAGTTGTGTAGGCGTATCATGCGTTCCGCAAGGGAAAACCCGGCTTTATCGACTACATGTCACTTGAAATTTAGGTGTAAAAGATATCCAAAAAATAAAAAAAATTCAGGGTAGGCATAAAATCGGAACTACCCACGTAGACCTGCTGTGTAAATCCAGCTAAATAAAATGAACCAGCGGATGACGTTAGCGTATGACGAGGGCATAAGATTGTAATCAACTTTTAGTATACTGAAACTTTTTGAATGAGAAGGTGAGTGATTTGACAGCTTTTGGGGAGGCTGCTAAAATAAAAGAAAAATTCCAATCCCTGTGCCATTGCCACAAATTACTCAAAAGGTGCAAAAGGCAATGAAATTTCTGAACCGTTTGTGTATAGTATTTATGCAACCAAACTCACTTTTACTGACCTTACCTGCCATCCCGGAAGTATAACAGCATGGAGCCTTTAAAGCAGTTGAGTCTTCAGGCCAGACCAAAGAAGCTCACCCGACACTCAAACAGCTACTGTTCTGTCCCTAAAGCACTGAACATCTCTCCATGTCAGTATGCCATACAGTATGTGACAAGCCTTATTGTTCCAAGTGCTTGCAACCTAAAAATGTCTTTTTTTTTCCTGTCTTACCATACACATTTAGCTTTACAGTCGGCCTAAGCCTATATAAATAAGTCTCTGGTGGAAGGTGAAGGTTTGGACAGCTAGCCCATGTTGGAGCGAAGGAAAATGAGTTTGTTCATTTCTTCAGCGGTTACCTGCTGCCTCCTCTTCATGGCCAGGCTCTGCTCGCACACCGTTACACATTCGCTGCGTATGCCCACCGCCGGCACGGCCAGGAGCCACAGCGCCAGGCGGGCTAGTCTGGGGAACCTGTCGCCCATTGTCGAGCTCCAGTAGTGGAAGAGATCGGTGGTGCCTTGGAGGAGAGGCTCCGCCAGGTACTGGAAGATCTCTTGCCTGACGTGGCTTTGACTCTCGTCGTTGGTGGACAGTGTCATCCTTGAAAGGCCGCCGTTGTTTCCGGCCCCCTCGACTCGGGTTATTTTTGGCATGGGCGGGCCGTCATTGTCTCGCTCCTCGCCGCACGACGCCCCGGCAGCAGTCATGCCCCCGTCCCTGGGTTCAGCCGCAAATTCGCACGCTCGGGAAATTATGTCCTCGTGCTGGTAAGCCGGGACTGAACGGAGCTTGAGCTGAGGGTCCAATACCATCGCCACCTGGTGGGCTCGCTCAACCTGGGAACAAGAGGGATGTTTCTATTATAATTACCATGGTTTATCCATCCATCTTAAAGCATTGATTCGCAAATATAGTGTGCCATGAGAGATAATCGGGGGTGCCACTAAATACAGTGGTGCCTCGAGATATGATTTTCGAGAAATGAGCCGTCATTCGGATGATTTTTATGCAAATTTGAGATTTGAGAGCTGCATGGCGGCAGTGAACTGAGTCCAACTCGCTTCACAATGAGTAGCCGTTCGTCAAATATTGAACAATTCACCATAAAAGAGGCTTTAACTTGGTTGATGTGACTCAAAGTAGAAGTATACTGTCACTAAACATAAAACAAAGAGAATTGCATGCATACTTGAAACTACATAGATTTGCATTATGAAAGTCAGTTTAGCTTAATGCTCACAAATAAGGCAAAACAGCATTGACATGCTAACAGTGAGCATTGATAGTCAGTTTTTGAAGCATTGGATATTTGAACACAGACAGTGGCGCAACACGGACAGATAAAACTATACGCATTGGCATATTCTTTATCCTCTATGAAAAATGAGTGACATCACAGCACCTTTTTGAATCACTTGTAATTGAAATCTATTCATAATTGTGTCTGCATGACTGTCAAGTATTATACTGCTTCCCAGTGGCCAAACCTGGGACCCCAGAAGTAGCAGCAAAATGAATTGGATCATTGCAGCATTCAATCATGATGCAGAAACTGTTTAATTGTTCTCATCCTGTTCAATTATGTTATTACTCCATGTTTTTAGCAACTACCATATTATTGAGCGCTATTTTCTGTTATGAAAAACACAAACAAATGTGTTTTCTGCACTGGTGCCAGCAAGCACAGGATTTGTAAAGCATGACCGTATTTACTGACGTATAGTCGTCTCAATTGGCATACCGCAGTTTTGCATCATGTAATGATTGACCATGACTCAAGATATGTTTGCAAAATAACAAGAACTTTATTTGCAAAGTCAATTATTTTATATAACTTCAAAAGAACACAAAAAAAAGAAACAATACCACTGCAAAAAGGACCATCGATAAGAAGCAGTGAAATAATGGCTGACAGTTAAACTTGTTTTATTTGTATTAGTTCCACAATATACTATAAAGATACTAATTACAATGCTTTTGATAACATTAAAAAAAATAATTTTGAACATTTTTAAACTCTGTAGTATAATAGATTGCAGATTTTTTTTAAACACACTGCTGATATTTCTATTCATATCCAGAACTTTACAAAAGTCTTTTAGGGGAAGTCAACCCAAACATGTTTTTTTCAAGAATATGTTCCCAGAAGGCCCACTAGTTGAAACACGGCTTCTGATTAATTTTGTGTTTGTGGAATATAAATTAAGCAGCAAAATGCACTCGCGGCTGACCTGTTTTGTGAATCTGAGCCGTGATTGGTCGTTGTGAGCAGTTATGTCATTTTCAGTCGACAGAAGACAAAATGGCTGCCCAAAGAGATGGCTAAAAACGAGTGGATTAACACTTATTACACAAACGCAATATTTATCCAAATGCCCCATTTCAACTAGTGGGCTTGCGTAGAACCTATTCTTGAAAAAAATATGTTTGCGTTGACTTCCCCCTTTAAGGCAGCAAAACATTTTTTTTCATCATTTAAGCCATTGGGGAGTGTACAATCTCATTGAACATTTAATGTTTGACATCCCAACCACTACACTGTAGAATGGAAGCCTAATGATTTGATTACATATTCTAACATAAGTGACTAGATGGACCATTGATTGTAATTAAGTAAAATAAAGTGATTCACCTCCCTCATTCTTCTTATTACATGTCAGTTTTTATAGATTGATTAAAAAGCCCAGCTTATTTAGATATTTGTAGCTCTTAACATTTACTGCATTGATGGATGTTTTCCTGTTTGAGTTTGAAATGTCCGAGTGTATTTGGATGCACCTCGAGTCTCACGAGAGACGTGAATGTTTAGTATAATGTTTCTGTTTTATGATCCTACCCATTTGAACCACAAAGGTTGAGTGTGTTGCAAACGATAATACAAATGTTCAATTACAAGCGTCTGCCTGTTACATGGCACGAGTTATGCCAGTGATCAGCCCACTTTCACTTACACATCAAATAAATCCATTACTGTGATTCAATCTAATGATCGCTTCATAGTCCAAGACTGAACCGGCTACATATTGTGTTTTACGACAGTAGTACGTTATTTATTATTCCACGTGTAGACGGGTTGAAATGACAAACGCGCAAGCTCCCTTGCCGAATGGCTGAGCGGGTCGGTGTAAAGCGCTTCAGTGAATTGAAGCGAGTTGACTGGGAAGCCATCTTAAAATGTTGTTTATAAAGCAAATAGTGCTTGTTAGGGTCACATACACCTTGGCTTGGTCACCATGCAGTAGCACCACACAGCATACAGATGAAAGAAATAAAAAGCATTCACACCTGTGGATATTTTAGTCTTAACATGCACACTTTTTGGATTGTTGGAGGAGGAGGGAATATCCAGAGAAAAGTCAAACAAGCGCAGAGAGAACATGCAAACTCCACATAGCTGAGGCAGGTGATGCTGCCTCCCGTGGGTTAATAGCGCATATAAATAAAGGTACAGTTTGTCATGGGAAAATAAAAATCAATAGAGATTAAAATGAGTTTAGTCCTAAACAATACCATTTTCAATGATTTTGGAAACTTTGTAAGAAATATAAACATTACCTTAAAGTTCTCCTTGAGTGCTTCTAGGAAGTAGTGGCAGAGTTTGCTGGCCATGCCGGTTCCCGCTTCTCCGGCTTTGGAAGTGAAGAACTTCTCCAGCCGCAGATAGACGGGAAGCACCTGCTGCAGGGTGGGCCTCCTCTGGCTACTCAGCTCCAACGCTGCCAGGCGCAGAGGAGCCAGCAGACAAGTCAGCGTGCCGAGCAAATGCTTGTTGAGGCCCTGGAGCAGCGGTGCTGTGGACTTACTGCGTCCATACGTCTCACAGATGTGCTCAAAGTGGGAATGGACCTGCAGAAGGGCCTCAGCCGTACGGTCCCAGCAGGGAGGGGTTGGGCACTGGGCAGTGCTGCCCTGCGCTCCGTCTTCGGTCATGCTTTGGGAAGTGTTGGTGTTCTGCTCCTCCCTCAGTGCCAGTGTGGTGGAGGCGGAGATGTCTTTGCACGTGGCGAGGAGTTCGGCCAGCTCGTGAAGGCCTCGAGCCTGCAGGCTACGTTTCCCCAGGACTGCCTGGACCACTGCGCCGAGCGAACACCCGGCGCAGCGCAAGCATATCCTGCCCCTGCCGCCGCCACCGAGTGAGGATACCCCGAATCCGGCCGCTGATACCCGGGGCTCTGCCACGTACACAGTGCGAATGTCTGACATCACAAACTCAGACAACACATTCTGAACCCAGTGGTGAATCTGCTCCGGCCCTTCCCTCAGCTCCGCCTCCCGCACGCCAAGAACGTAACGTTTCAGTCTTGAGCCCTCCACCTGGTATGCCGTCAGAACGTAGCAAGCGTCCGGTCCCGACGTCTGGGAGTGGCAAGTGACTGCGATGCCAAGCGAGGCGTTGGAGCCGAGGGCGCACGTCACCTTGACCTTGACCTGGTTGTACATGCGGGGTAGCTGACGCAGCGCCAAGGCACTCATGTTGCCCAGGGCATCACGGGTGGAGTACGCACCGTGACGTGCCCCCGTGTCCACCAGAGTCTGTGCCAGCTTGAGGAAGTCCTTGCTGTTGAGCACGTTGAGCATGTTCAGATCAGAACACATTACCCGTAAGAGACGCTCAGCCACCTGTAGCCGCTCCTTCTCTGGCAGCCCATTATTATCTGGACAAAAGATATGTCATTTAGGACAATATACTATAAATAATAAAAAATGGATCATAATTAATCTCGACTGAGTTGAATGCCTTCAGAGCTTATATCTGGCCACATAATTTACAATCAAAAAAAATGTAGAGAGTTCTGATTTTATGTTTTCATGAAAAGGAAATATAATTAGTAGGGATGTTACAATATTGTGATATTAAAATTGCCACGATATAACGTTGTCATCATGTCACAATATTAGTACCAGCAAATCTGTTTAAAAGCCCAAGTTGTTTTCCATTTGTGAAGATCCAGCACCCTCTAGTGGTTAGTTTATTAGTGCAATTTAATTTGATGCCACCTATGTTTAAGGCCAACGTTAATCGCCAATAGGAGAGCATGACTGGCCAAGCCCATTTCTTTGTGAATGCTGTTATTATGTACAAAAACAGAATATTGTCATGTTTTTTTTAAATATAAACTCTTCTTTTTATTTTTTTAAATTATCGTGAGCTTTTATACAGTATTGCAAACTTTTTATATATCGCCAACCTTCCCGCAATACTGTGATAATTATCGTATTGTGAAGTTCATATCGTGATATTATCGCATCGTGACATTTGGGTATTGTGACATCACTAGTCATGAGTTCAGGACAGCACAGTGACCTAGGCATGTGCATGTCTGCCTCTCAGTTCTGAGGTGCAGGTCCTGTGAGGAGTTTGCATTTCTCCCTGTGCTTGCATTGGTTTATCTGGCTACCATCCCATGTTAATATTTCATGAAACTCAGCATAGTGTATAGTTTTTGGTTCCATTTTAAAATGCACGAAACATTTACAGCGCAAAAAAATTCAGGCCACAGTATCGGCCTCAATTTCAATTACTCCATTTATAAACATGTCAGGAATGCTGTTACAAGCTGCAAAGTTTAATACAAGTTGAATGTACTTTTATCTTAATTGGCTTTATTTTTCTTTTGTCCATACTATAAAGAACTGAAGCTGTAAGCTACCAATGATCATATAAGAGCCTGGTGCGATTATGCCCCGATTTACATATGATCCGATTAGTTGACTAATTGCGACTACTGTTGGCAAAATAATAGTTTGTGACACACTTGCACCAAACATCATTGCGTATTGCGTTCGTGGATGGCTGCAGCACCACACTGGCGCACAGAGACAAGCATGGTATCGAACCGAATTGAAAATCAAATCGGGGCTTGCGTGAATTGTTACATCCCTAGTAATTACACCAGTCAACTTGTGTGCCTAGTATTTACAGTCCGGCATGGCGCGACACATGACGACAGGGCAACACGTTTTTGTGTATCTTTTAAGGCAAATTAATACAAATTTTGGCGGGTGTTGAGGAATTCTTTAGGTACCATTTACAGTACATTGTGTGTGTGTGTACCGTATTTTCCTGACTATAAGGCGCACTTAAAAGTCTAAAATGTTCTCCAAAATGGACCTTATAATGCGGCGCGGCTTATGCGTGCACCGAGTTCCAATATCTGTGATTGTTATGTGACTTTGTTGAGCGCTGCGTTTCACTGACTGGGAGCATTTGCTGCCAACACGCTGGTTATATAGAGAAAAGGCGGACGTTAAAGGGAGAAGGGTGGGCGTGACAGAGGACACTATAGGCACGCCCCCAGTAGGTATATAGTGCCGGTATATGCATTCATTGTGCATAACAACATTGAAAATGGCAACCACGAAGAGACACGCCTACGACGCACAGTTTAAACTGCAAGCTACCAGCTACGCGCAGGAACAAGGAGGTCCGTCGCGGTGCTTTCGTTTTATGAAACGGCGCCATCTATCCATCCGGGCAAGGACCACCGCGGCGCAGCAACTTCCGGCGGAAACAAGCGTCACAGGGAAAAACCGGCCATCTTCCGCTCCTACTGTAGTAAAAAGATTGCTGACAAACGCATGCAGGCCAACCACATCACCAACATGGACGAGGTGCCGCTCACTTTCGACATCCCGGTGAACCATGCTGTGGAGAAGAAGGGGACCAGCACGGTAGCAATACGCACAACGGGGCACGAGAAGTCAGCTTTTATTGTTGTGCTTGGTTGCCTAAAGAAAAGTTTCCAGCCGGAGTCATCATCAAGGCCAATCAAAAGGGCTGGATGGGCGAGGAGAAAATGAGTGAGAGTGGCTGACTGAGGTGTACACAAAGAGACCGGATGGTTTTTCGACACGTCACCGTCGCTGTTACGGGCAAGTTACGCCACAATTTGTGAATGGATTGTGGAGTCTTGGGCTAAAGTGTCTGCTTGCACTGTTGTGCGAGCTTTCGCGAAAGCCGGCATCGTTTCTGAGGAGCCGCACGGCAACGACACTGACTTGGACAATGACGAAAGTGAAGTGTTAAAAGTGTTTAATGGAGAGCTTGCCCAGCTGTTCGTTTCGGATACCGAAGATGAGGACTTGGATTTGTGGATGACATTTAATCACTGACAATTATGTGAGTACATTGTTAATGGTTTCAATAAAAAACAACTGAACTCAGTTTTGCTCCTGCTGCCTTTTTAAAAACATACGTAAGCATGCTTGTTAGCATATGTTTCAGCGTGCATGCACGCTACCGTGCGTTTTAGGCTATAGTATGTTTTACCATGCCTGCGCCCAATAATACCTTATGTATGTGTTAAATACAGAAATAGCACCCGTAACTGTGACTGCGCCTTTTGGTCGCGAAAATACGGTAATAATTTAGTAAAAACATACGAGTGATATTGTGGTTCCTCTGGGCGAGACTTTGAGGTTGTATCTGTAGTTTGACAGGAGGGTGGGGGGCCTGAGCCGGAGACACTCTCCACAGCGGCTCCTGAGGACCCGAGGCTGAGGAGGCTTTTGGAGAGTCTCCTTTGGTATGGTTCTCGTTGTCAGCTGAGGGAATATAGAGGAACAATATTAGCTATGATATCTAAGTCTTGAAATGAAAGAAAAAGGTGGAAGTGCAAGATTATTGAGGGACCCAAAAAAAAAAAAAAAAAAAAGGGGGAAAAAAAAGTTCAAAGATATACGCACTGTAAAACAGAAACAAAGTAAGTGGAAGAATGTGAATGTTTCAAATATAGACCGGACTTGAAGTAAAATGTCAGATGAATAATTGCAATAACTAGTTCTCACATGCAGATCTGACAAATGCTGTCAAATTCATTTGAATGAATGCACCTAATGTTTCCAAAACTGGAAAATTAAAAACAAAATGACGGTACTCACAATCCAAAAATAATTATAAAGCCTGGATAAGCCTAGTTTATCACTGAAACTTCACATGTACAAACACACTTTTTACCGAGCACAAATACTATAATTAAGCCATTGCACAGCTGTCTGATTATACTACTGAAAAAAATAGTAATAATCTGAACCAGGTGTCCCAGAACCAGATCTGCAACAACCACATGGGAGAACTTGATGCCTACAACATGTTTGTTTGTACAGATTTCCACATCAATTGCAGCCATTTTAAATTCTGTGCTTCACTGCTGAGCTTCAACATGCATTTGTGGGAGTGGACTCACCAGCGTGGGACTGCATGTGCTCCAGCAGGTTGTTGTAGAACTGGAACTGGATGCCACAGGCACCACAAGTGTAGGGTTCTAAAAAATCACAAGGCCCAGAAGAGAGTTGAATCTCTCTTTGGAGACAAAAGCACAAATGCTAATGCATCTGTCCATTCAGCTGCCTCCATTACGGCTTTACGCCACGTATAGGCCCAGATTATCAATACAACCAAGTAGGCCTGCACGATGTGTCTTTTGACCATCGCGATTGCGATGTACGCATGCGCGATAGTCACATCGTAGGACGTGCGATGTTTTCACTTTTTTTTTTTTTTCTTTTTCTTTCTTAGAACACGCAACCGTTTGTTTTGCTTCAAAAAAGCAGCAAGCTACTCCGTGCTACACAGCCTGTCTCGCTCACCCCCTCCTTCCTGCCAATCAGTCACCGGCCCCTCCCCCTCCACTCTGCTGTCTGCTAACAGGCGAAGAGACGACAGCGGCAAAAGCAGCAGTGGATTTAGTCCCCAAAAGAAAGTCAACATCCAAAATATGAAAGTATTTCGGGTATAAAAAGGAAGATTCAGAACAACAAAACATCCTTTGCCAACAGTGCCTCACCGTTGTTGCTGCAATCGCCGTCACAAGCCCCTGTATGAGCACTTCAAACTAAGAAGTGGGACCCGAGATGAAACTGCATCTACGGTACTCGAAAAACAATTACAGACGCCTTCGCCAGCATAACTCCTTAGGATAATAAGTCCAAACAATACCAACAAATCTCGGATGCAATATGTTTTACAGACAGTTTTAGTTATTGTTATATTTTTGGGAACAACTCAGGGGACTAATGCACCTGCCCTTTAAGTTTTAATATTTTTGTTCTAATTTATTTACAACTTTTCTGCAGTTTCACAAAGGTTTTTTTTTATCTTAATGTTAGATTTTTGTACACAACTCAGGCGCTAGTACACCTGTTTTTTAATTTTTTAAATATTTTATGGTTTAGTTTAAAGGTGTTTATAACTCTGCTTCTGCTTTAGAGGTTTTTTATTTTATTCTATTTTTTGAAATGACTCAAGGGTCTAGTGCACCTGCTCTTTTTATTTTTTTGTTTAAAATATGTTTAATATTTTGCTGCTGTTTACATTGAAGTGTGAAATACAATGTTAAATAATCTATTATGTTACAGAGACATGACCTCTGTGATACCTTTTATATACAGCAATCATCATTCACAGATGAACCGCCTTAGTCTGGATTAAGCGATATTATATGAATACAATGATGTCATAGCGAGTTAAACAAATTATTCCCAAACAAATCTATTCAAGTCCTCTGATGAAAATTCTATTTTCAACATCGCAACATATATTGCAGTATATCGCAACCCCTCCAAAAATCGCACTGTCATTTTTTTCCAACATCGTGCAGCCCTACAACCAAGTAGGGATGAACCATAACTGTTTGTTTTCCACCGATAACTGCAACCTGCTACTCCAAATTGATACCGATGACCGCTATCTTTATTTGCATACTACACACTGTACATATACAGTACATACATACGTATACACATTCATACGTACACACATATACACACATCATGTATACATATCAGTGGCAGGCCGTGACTTTCAGATGTAGGCCTTCACTAAGCAAACCCCTCTCCACAAAACGCCTCCAGCAACGTTATGCACAAGGCACGTGTTGAGACGGGCAGCGATACACACTCACTCTCACTGAGTGAGAACTGAGCCCACACAACCTACACCGAACAAAGTCAGGCGACTGTACCACTGCACTATAAGTGACTCCATTACGGTCAACTAAAAATCTCTTCACTACAGTATAACAGTGCACAATCAGTATCTAATAACATGTCATTATTGAAGTATACAACTTTAAATAAAATACATCGTATTCACCAGAGATGCATATTTGTAGACAAACACCATACTCTTTTGCTAGCAGTGTTGCGATGTAGAGCTACGCAGTTATGTAGCCACTGTGGAAGTGGCAAATATATAATTCACCGCCAAGCAAGCCAGCTATACAGCTATAAGCGTTATCAAACTTATCTTCACAATGTCGAGGTTTTGTTTTCTTTTTTTTGAAAAGTCTGCCTGTTCCTAACGACTCTCGATTCAAATTCCTACCCCCCGCCCCCAAAATAGGAGTTATTTTTAGACAAATCGTGTGAACTTCTCTATTATTTAATTTAATTAATTAGGAGGGCGGCAGCACTAAAGAGGAGCAAACGAATACACAAGCCAGAGCTCGAAGGTCCCCCATACACTGCAGTCACTTGTTTGGGAAAATTCTGGCTGTCCTGTTAAATTCGCCGATGGGGAAAGGTACGTGTATAAGTCCCAAAGTTGTGTGCCGACATTGCAACACGAGATCGGCGGCAATGCTGTAGGTAGCACGTCTAACACAATAACACTTAAAACGACATCATCCGACTTTGAATGTTTCTTAGACGAGGAAGCAAGCAGTCTTTTTAGCCAAAAACAAAGAACAACAGCTCTCTCCTTTGTTCTCCGCTGCTCCTCTCACTAGCCGTAAGATGCATTCATGAACCTCGGAAACATCACAACTCAGCAAAACACAAATCCGACCTATATATATATATGATAAATGTGTATATTGTACAGTATGTATATACTGTATATTCTGCAGCTGTGTATGCTATAAACTAAACATTAGCTGGGTATGTGCATTTGTGTGTTGAACTTGTTGGCTCAATGTTGTCATGAGACATATTTCGCCGATTCTGACTTTGGGTCCGAAGCCGCATCGCATCAGCTCTATGGCTAGGCTTGGCTGAATGAGCCCGCAGGGCCCTGGATCACCAACCCCGCGAAGGGCGACTGCTACCACCGCAAGGTCCCGGCGAATGCCTTGAGTCGGGCTGCGTGCCGTGCGCACATTCAAATCTGAACAATTGAGGGGGAGCCGGAATGATGGTCCCGGTTCCACTTGAATCGCGGTTATCGATGCCCAACCGTAGTGGTGACCACCCGGAATTATTCTAGAAGGCCCTCCTATATTGAATCTGATATCTCACTGGTTCAGATATCCCTACATTATTTGCTAGGCTTGTCACAATAACACATTTTTCTAAATGATATATAAACTGTCACGATAAATTATACTATTATTATTAGTTTTTTAAATGGCACTGATTTACTGATGAAGGAAGTGCAAAAAATGAAGTACATTCTTTTTAAGTGCAATTATCTTTCAATTCACAAGGTTAAGGATCATTTGCATTTAAATGTAGAACAAAATATATGGGATAAATCAGGAACATGACAGCCAATGCTAAAATAAAAAAAATGAGAACAAAATATTGGCAGAGCTAACTTCAGCTACAGATTATAAAGCTCAATAGATTGTTTTTTTTTTTTTTGCTCCTTGAGTAAAAGAGGAGATACTTAAAGAGGGCTGAAAATTCAGAATTTAGGTCTCAGAAAATACATTAAACGAGGGCAGATACTAAAGGCATTTAAAAGGATAACGAGGGAGTAACCGGTGCTTATTAATTAAATGGCTTGGTTTCAGAACTCAATGTGTTAGGTTGAAAATGTTGAATTAAAATTTTGCAAAGGCTTTGCAACGACTATCAAGTGTTGAAAATGAGGTTGGGTTAAATAATTTGTGGCCTGTATTTTACTGAATGGAGTTATGTCCTGTTTATATTCTCTCAGGGGAAGCTCATTGTGACACATTTCGAAAAGCCCGGATCTGAGCTTCCTGCAAATGTACAATAAACCTAATATTCATCCCCTTGAGCGTTCTTTCCCCAGTGATGATGAATGCAGCAAATGTGGAGAGCAGACACAAAATGGCTTGCAGAGAACCAAAAGTGACATGCAATGGAGAGCTGCATACCCATACTGTACATTTGTTTGAAGTGGAAACGTATATGTTTGGGGGTGGGGCTGGCACTTACTCTGAGGTGTAGGGAAGGAAGTGGCCACCAGAGGGCTTGGAGTGCCTGTGAAGGGAGGGGGAGAAGAGTCAATATGATCACTGTGGCGTGTTTGCTTCTTTTAATTCTGCATTTTGATTTATTATTGGTTCAAAACTGTGCACATGTGCAACACAGGCGCATGTAATAAATAATAAAGAACTAATAATGACTAAGTAAAGTGCCCATCAATGAAAAGAAGGACACCCTTTGTTAGAGTAATACTTTTTAGTGGGTAAACAAGAAAATTTGATGTTGCACAAGGAAAGAAATTTGACAATAAAACGACTCACCACTTGAATTCCGTGAACTGTTTGTGTCAACCAGACTAGACTGTAATGCATTCTCCAGTTTCCGTCTGAACTGACTGTCTGTGTAAAAGCAAAAATAGTAGACGCAAATTGTAATGCTGCGTATTGTGATATTTTATTTTATGTTGAAAGCAATTTTAATGTTAGTTCCCAGCATATGCATCAATTGATGTTGTTAATTCAATCATGCTAAGCATCTCATAAAAAATGTTCCCAATGTTCATTTCACATTTAAATGTGATGTTAAATTACAGCTCTTCACTCCATCTTTTTAACCGACATAAAAACAAACAAACAAAAGAAGATTTCTCATGTATCAAAACAATATTGCATACAATTTGAATTTGGACTTTGATAGTCTGATGCAATTGGCACAGGCACACTTCTTAATATTTGTTTGGTGAGATATATTCTTAAATGGAAAATATTATGGAAATTTTACTTTTTAATTGCTTCTATACAAATGCCGCTTTACCCATCAAGTGTGAAGCAAACAAGTAAGCCTTTTGTC
This sequence comes from Filicampus tigris, assembly GCF_054856515.1. NCBI lineage: Eukaryota > Metazoa > Chordata > Actinopteri > Syngnathiformes > Syngnathidae > Filicampus > Filicampus tigris. The sequence continues at coordinate 6,279,406 of NC_141231.1, read as the reverse complement.
CTCCATTTGTTTTGAAAATGTGCCTGAGAGAGCCAGGCCAGTGGGTCTGATTTACAAATGTGGACACAATTGTTGGTACCCCTCTGTTAATGAAAGAAAAACCCACAGCGGTCACAGAAATAACTTGACTCTGACAAATATATATAGATATAGGTGAAAGGTGACGTGAAAATTACGTTCTCAACACACAAGAATGGCTCAGAGAAATCCACTGGACTATTCTGAAGTGGCCTGCTATGAGTCCTGATCTAAATCCTATTAACATCTATGGAAGGAGTTGAAATTTGGCATCTGGAGAAAGCACCTTACAAACCTGAGATAACTGGATCAGTTTGCACACAAGAGTGGGCCAAAATACCTGCTGAGCGGTTCTGAAGTATCACTGAAGTTTACATAAGTTGTTTGATTGCAGTAAATGTCTCAAAAGGTTATGTGCAAAATATTAAGTTAAGGCTACCATTATTGTTGTCCGTGCCTGTTTCATAAGTTTGACACTTCAAAATAAATCGTGTATATTCATATACAGTAAGTATTCCCTAATAAGGAATTATATTTACATTTGTTCAATCTTTCGTTATAACAGAATTTCCTTATGTGGGAAACGACTACGGTACATGTCCTGTATGAACGTGCAAGTATGTTAACAAAATACGTGTAACAACACAAGCAATATAATGCCCCAAAAAATAATTTCCCCCCAAATTTTATTAAACAAAAATTAAACTATAAAGTACAGATATATGAACAAAATACAGTATCGTATAACAAACATGGTCTAAATACTGTTGAAAATATACTGTAAATATTGTAACACCAATGCAGTACAGTACTTAACTACAGTAAACTGTACTGTATTTTGGTGTTGATTTTTCTCAGACTTGGGAAAAAAGTCTTTTTTGAGTTGTTGTGTTGGCTTTATTCTTTGCTGTATGAAAATGTTTGTCTGCGTATCATACAGTTTTGTTGCTAATTGCAAAAAAAACGGTCCCATTGATCATCACTGATGTCTGGGGATTCTTGTGCATACATAAGCATTTTTGATGCCATCTCCATAGCGCTCTTGCTGGACGGTGGCTTTACATCAAGATTTTTCTCGTAGATTGGAATTTTTCCGACTCCAAGTGTTGTTTTTTTTTCGACTGCTGGATGTTTTTTTTACTTTGTGTCCAGTTTAGCATAATCGGATGCATTTCACTCTTCTCTTTCACGGTAATTACCGTTCTTCTTCGTTTGGATGTCATGAACTTCAGACAAAAACGTAAATGAATAAATTTAAAATCTTTTGCAATTTCAGGAAAACGCATGCCAAAGAAGTAACTTACATGTTGCCGTTTTGGATCCGATGATGGCGGAGCGGTCACAGTTTTTCCATAGTATGAGCGGGAGCTGCTTGAGTTTACGCTACTGCAGACTTCCCTATGGGTTCCGGATACAGTACCGGAACTTCCGTTGTTAGGAATCAATCGTTAATGTAATATAGGAGTAGAAAATTTAATCCATACATTTTTTTTCCCGGATGAGGTAATTTCCGTTTGACAGAGGTCCGTAGGTGGGAATACTTACTGTATATTTTTTATTGATTTATTATTACTTTTCTTAGATTCAAGTTATTTCTGTGACAACGGTGGGTTTTTCTTTGATCCACAGAGGGGTACCAATAATTTTGCCCATTTGTGTACATCACTGGACTGGGTGCTCAGTGTCTATTTCCTGCGGCATGTAATCTGCTCAATTAAACAGCTATTTTTCTTATTGATATCACTTGCATTAATTGCTATTTGTTTCCACTTCTCAGACAAGTACCTCAATGCCCGTCTCGGAGATGCTCTCCACCCTATTTGTCATGCTTTTGGTTTTATTAAAGGGAATGCTGTACTATATATAGTCAATAGCAGGTGTTTCTCAATGCAAATGAGGATAAACGTGCGAGCATGGTAGTTTAGAACAGGTGGCATTTATCAACACATATCACTTACTGCCGTGTGTACGACAAAGGTTGATTTTTTTGTTCTTATGCACACTCTAATTTCAGTCGTATGTACGAATTCTGAACATGTTCGACACATTCTTTGATAAAATTGTATCTTCTGGACCAGAGCATATGCCAAAGGTCATAATGTCGTTATTTTCAGTATTGGATGGTTTTAGACATTTGCAGCCATACATCATAGGCCATTATTTTTAGCCTCTGTTAATGTCTGTGCGTGTGCTTACAAGCGGTAGGAAACTTGATTAGAACAACGTAAAGCTCTTTGAGTTGCTTTTCTGTATGAAAAGCACTTTAGAAATAAAGTTTGATTGCTTGATTGTTTTCTGCTGTTTTATTTGTTTTTTTTAATTATGAATCTGCTCACCAACAAAATGACAATTTGTCGTGCCGACAAGCTCAGCTAATTACAAACTATTCTGATGCCGTAATTAAACGAATGATGAATATTAAGTCTATAATCTACCTATATTGTACTTGCCTTTGTCTTTGTCTCTACATTTATACTGTTAGAATAATTGTACATAAATTATCCCCTCTTATAAGTATTGTAAGGTATTCATTCAGCATTATAAACTTGTTGAATCGTGTAAGTCAAAGTTGTAAAGGCAGTCGAATGTGAGAAGGACGCAGCTGCAAAATAGGAACGATGCTCTTAGAAGAGCATCCCGTGGTTAGATGTTGAGTCCTCGGGACAGAATATAACAATAACAACGAACGTTCACACACACACACACACGCACACACCCACGCACACACCCCCACACACACGTCTTTGAACTCTTTGTCACGATGCTACATGTTCCCCCTACCCTTTAGAGTAGCAATTTCTATATATACAATTAGGGACCACGCAAGAAAATAAAAAGAGAGGAGGCAGAGGGGCTATTTCCGAGCGCTGTGACGAATTGTAATTGTACAGTTCCCTTCGCTCTCCTCGAGACTAAAAAGACAATATTGTGTTGAGTGTCTTCTCTCCACATTGTGTGTTATTTATTAATGTCCCAAGTGGTGTGAACCTGACATATACATACAAATGCAAGAGAAAATAAAACTACACATGCTTACGTACTTTTAATCTTATCAGATTGGCTGTGACCAAATTTACTCATGTCCAAGCTCCCACACTCCTGCACCCGAGACGCCGTCAAATCAAAGGAACCTAAGAGGAGAAACATGACATTACACTATTATTATTATCATTATAACGGCAGTGGTGCCGGCCGTTCAACCATCCATTACATGTGGTGAAACATTCGTGTACATCGCTCAGGCCATTCATAGGCCCGTTGACATTACACTATAATGGGCATTAAATAGACACATGCTTTGAGGAATAAAATAAACACGACGATGATCTTGACTATACTGTACATAGTTTCTGCCAGTGTCAAGATGTGATATTTTGTACCATTAAGAATGCATATTATATCGTGCACACATACTATTTTATGAAGAAAGATTATTTACCAAGGAAATCAATCCCTCCAGGAATTTGTGATGTTACCATTGCAACAATTCACAAGGATTCAAACAATTAAGCTTGAGATAGCAATTCCACTCAATCACTACTTTTTCACAAATTGGACCAACCATCTGAGCGTTCTGTGACTTCTACTTATCACAGCAGTACCACGCGCAAACATAAGGTGCAAAATTCACTTCCTTGTTTTTGCTGAAGATATAGTATAGGCATGTGCAACTCAAAGGTCTCTAATCGCTCAGCAAAAATTCTGCTAAAAACTGTGCAAAATAGTTTCCTGCACAAGAGTGAAGGTCAACTGTTTGGTGTGGTGTACAAACAAAAATCTACCGACAAACACATTTATACCAATGAAAACGAATGAAACAAAATCACAAACCAGCAGAAGCATTATCATGTTGTTGCATTTAAATCTGTTGTGACCAATATTAAAACAAATCATTAAAAATGTCACTCAATATTAGCTATGCTTCACTGATCTGTGGCCATTTTGCAAATCCAACAATTACTGACAAAACTGACAGTATTAACTAAGTTAGTCCAGTGTGATGGCGTTTCTTATTCTAGAATGGATAAAGTCGTCAGCACACAATTGTTGCCTGCGTGTCAATAGACATAATAAATTGCCTAATGAAGCTTCACTTTGTCCAAGTGCCCTTGTTTGTCGACGGTGACATGAATCTATTAAAATTAGCAGCGATTAGGCTGAGCCTCAAGACGTTAGATTTCAGCTAACGTTGGACCGGTCTGAGTCATCTCCTAGCGTCCGCAGCGACGTATTACGCCAACGGAGCGACCGGCAGAAGCAGAATTTGTCAAACAGATTGCAATTGTGAATAACTTTTCTTCGATATTTGTATTTTGTAATGTATTGTATTTGTCCGTTTATTGTTTGTATTATTTATACTTTATTAATTGTTAAATGTGGTATCTTTATTTTTACTCCATTCTCTTGCTCATAGCCAAATTGTAAATATTGAAAAATAATTGTTAATTGATTTTTTAAATTTTATTTCATTGTTAACTAAAATAACATATATTTATTTATTTAATTTTTTTTTTTTTTTTACAACAAACAGAATAAAAGCAATGAAAATCCGTACCCTTAAGTACTGGTATCAATTCCCAGGTAGGGAATGCGTACTGCTCCAATCCAACAACTCTGTAACTCAAGAGTGTTTTTCAAATGTGCTAGTTTGTTTTTCTGAGGGTTATTTTATTTTTACTTAAAAAAAAAGTTGGCCACTGAGTTGAACGTAATGTTCATAAAAAAGCAAACCCGTTTTCTTTTTCATATTCCTTTTTTTTATTATATGAAATAAATGTCCTGTTTTGGCAGCCACTGCTAGTTGCAGACTAACTTCTTGTGACAGTTAAATATTTTGTAAATATCATATCTTGATTTGCTGTCAATGTTTGCATAATACAAAACAGTTAAGACAACTATACAACAGCAAATATGGTCATGTTGTACCTCCCCAAAAACAGGTGTGACCAAATCCTGTGCGGTGAGAGTCAAACCTTTTCAGTTGGTCGCACCAGTGTCACCAGTGCAAAAGTTAGTGTAGTGGACTTCACAACCTTGTTGAATTTTCATGCGAAAGTTACTCATTTCCAAATACTTTTTGTTCATCATTTTCTAAAAAGGCAGAGGCAAGTTATCCCGCACAATACACAGACACACTAGCTTGGTGTGTTTACCAGTAATTATTGGCTTCACAGTAATTGGGGCAGAGGGAGGAAGAGATTCAATTTAACAGACAATCAAGGGCATTAAAAGACATTAAATGTTCAGGTTATTTTCTAGTACATTTCACAGAAGAGCAGAAAACACTTTCACCTATGAGCAATAAATAGCAAATAAAAACAAAGGGCTCACTCATGGGTGTGTGAAGTGCAACGTGCTCCTGGTATGGGTTGAAATATTTGTACTGCTTCCCGCAGAACTCACAAACAAAGCTGCCCGTTTCTGCAGAAGAGGAGAAACGCGTACAACAGGAAAATGTCTTAAATCAAGCTTAAAATAAAATGAAAATAAATGTACATTGCCACATAATAATAACATTTATAATATAGTACAGTGTTATGTGAGTCCAAAGAAAGCACGACCATTCTTTCAAATGAAGAGGAAATGACTTAAACAGCCAATTCTGACTTCGTATATTAAGAGATGGGAAGTAACGAGGTACAAATAATGTACTCTGTTACTGTACTTGAGTAGTTTTCTCCAGTACAGTAATTCACGGAGTATTTATTTTTTAGAATACCTTTTACTTTTATCCGTTACATTTTAACACCAGTATCTTTTCAAAACAGGGTCGTTACTTTTGTTTTACATGATGCATGATGATGAAAAAATAAATTATGCCAATGTTCGTGGCTCTGCGAATCATATGAAGGATTTCACAAAAAAATGTGAACATATACACGCCACAATTATTTTCTAAAAGTTTCAGCTGCCATAATTTTCGTTGCTGACTATACCTGTCACCAAAACATTTTTTGGGGGATGATATATTTCCCTAAGAAACTATCACAATAAATGATAGTTTCTTTTATTTGGTTTTAATGCCACTGATATGGTGATCATGATAGAGAAAAAAATAATTAAAGTACATCCTTTTGAAGTGCAGTTATCTCTCAATTCTCAAGGATATTGAACAATTACATTGAAATGTGCAACAAAAAATATCTTACGAAAAATGTAAATACTGTTAAAAAATATACTTCAACAAATATTAACGACACAGACTATCTGTAGTTGCAGAGTCGAATGAGATGTCAGATGATCCTCACAATGTCCTCTTTCACCTGGTTGTATAAGGCTGGAATGGTTGTTTGGTAAATCCACATTTTTTGGGACAATGTTTACTGCCTATCTAATGAAATGATCACAATAATTATGTTCACAGCATTATTATTATCAACATTGTCATATTGTTGACTGTGTTTTTTAAAAAAAATACATTTTAGTCAGAGATACTGCGCTTTCTTTATATGCCAGCACAGTATTGTGACAGGGAGTCTAAAGTTATGTGAAAGCTAATGAGTTGCTGTCGACTGACATCACAGTTGCTGAGGGATCAGGTAATAACCAATCACAGCTCACCTGTCGTCGATCGCAATTTTCTACCAAGTATTTTTGCTCGTTTTCAACCTTTCTGGGCTATGTGACCCATGATTTCCATTTATCTATTTTTTTAAATATCCACAACACCTCTTGTTCCAGTGAGGTTGCGTTGTCTGTATAAAGGCATTATAACATTCTATCCACCCTCCCCACTCCCCCCCAAGCCACAACACACACACACACAATTGAAGTTATAATTAAAAATATGCATTATATTACAGTTAAGATGTTCGCAATTACAATATTATAGATGTATACTGAGATAATGCATCACCAAAATTAGAATGAATGGATTCAAATTTATACCACCACTGTTTTCATCTGCTAAAAATGTATGATAGCGACGTGGCGGTATCAGTTGAGAAGGAAGTGTTTATTTAAAGTGAGGTGCACAAAAATGCTGAACTGTGGAATTAAAAGACATTAATAAATGGTCTTACTTGGTCCAATTTTAGGATAGGATTCAATCGGCTCCTCCTCTTTAAGGCCATCAATGGGTATCATGACCTGCTCGTAAGGATCTAAAGTGAACAGGGCAGAAGATGGACGTAAAAAAGCTGATTCTAAATGATTCTTATCATAAAATGCAGCTCCCAAAACTTGTCATGATGGATCTAAACAACCCCCTCAGCGGTTAAAAACTCCAAACACAACTGTAAGCAACATAAATAATTAATAAAAGACATTAAGGTACATTCAAACACAGTGTGCTTAGTGATTATTAGTAGGGCTACAAATATACAGTACTTTAGCCATAAATAAAGTGTTTCCTTCAGAATTGTTCTTTAGCTCTGGTTTATTTTTAGTTTTTGTTTATTCCAGTTTTTTTCAGCAAACTGAAACGTGTTCCTTTACCATCCACTGCGTGCAGGTCACGGTGTTCCTGGAAGCAGCTGTAGTATTTATACTTCTTGCCGCAGATGTCACAGGAGTAACGGAAGCCACCTACAGATGCGCAGATATAAGAGAAATTATTGAAAATGTGTTGATTCAGAGCCACACACACAAAAAAAAATCACTGCCTTGTAGGCACTATTTAGTAGTAAGATGAAACCAAACTGGTATAAATTATTGGTGGGACTCAATCAAGAGTTTTTGTATGCATTCAAGACATTTCCTGAGTACAAACCCTAAAGTGAAGTTGTGACTTTGTGTAAAAAACGTATATGCAATTGAATACACGAAAAAGACGAGACATTTCATGTTAAAACTCATGAATCTCGTTTTTGTTGTAGCAAATATTCACTCATTTTGAATATTATGCCTGCAATGTGTTCCAGAAAACCCGGGACAGGAATGTTACATCACCTTTCCTATCAACAACACTCAATAAGCATTTGGGAACTGAGGACACAAATTGTTGAAGCTTTGTAAGTGGAATTATTTCCCATTCTTAGTTGCTGTACAACTTAAGTTGCTCAGCAACATACATTGACACACTATACAATGTTGTATTTTGCGCCACTCATTTTCAAATGTGAGACAAGTCTGGACTGCAGGCAGGCAAGCCTAGTACTTGCACTCTTACTACTACGAAGCCACGCTGTTACAACATGCAGAATGTGGCTTGATATCGCCTTCCTTTTTGAAATAACTAGGGACATCCTTGAAAAAAAGATAATGCTTGGTTGACAGCATATGTTGCTCCAAAACTTGTATGTACCTTTCAGCATTAATGGTGCCTTCACATATGTCCATCTCCATACTATCGCAGATGCTGACTTTAACTTTGCACTTATAACAATCGATATGATCCTTTCTCTCTTTGGCCCGGAGGACACGATGGCCAGGATTTCCAACATTTGTGGACTTGGCAGACCACAGCACACGATTCTACTTTGTGTCAGTCCATCCCAGATGAGCATGGGCTCAAGAGAAGCCGAAAGCATTGCTGGATGCGGTTGATATATGACTTTCTCTTTGCATGCCAAGAGCTTTAACTTGCATTTGTAGACGTAGTGACAAACTGTGTTAACTGACAATGCCAAAGTGTTCCTGAGCACACATGGCAATATCTTTTACATGATGATAACATAATAATGATAGTTTTTAATACAGCGCCACCTCAAGGTTGGTTTTCGGCCTCAACATTGATGAAATTTCGCCAGATTCTCAATCTTTGGATGATATTATGGCTTGCAGATTATGAAACCCTTGAACTCCTTGGAATTGTACATTAAGAAACGTTCTTATACTGTTGGACGATTAGCTCATGCAGTTGTTCAAGTGATGAAGCTCGCCCCATCCTTGCTGGCGAACAACTGAGCCTTTCGCGGGATGTTCCTTTTAGGGATGAGCAATTAATCTAAATGTAATCATAATTTTGATTTTGGCTTCTCACGATCTTAAAAGGAAAGTTGCCACGGTCGACTGTGTCACTGCATTGTATTGGGGGGCTATGAGTGACACCCTCCCCCCCAACACACAAATTTGAACTGATCTCTTGAATGTGATTGGCTCAGCCTCTCAGACGACAACCGTTATTTTTCTGGAAAAAAAATTGCAAATGCAATTTGCAATTACAAAGATGCTTACAGGAACCACCAGAAAATGAGATGTGTGGTGCAGATAAACAGAGGGCAAAAAAGAAAAAAAAAAGTTAATTGAGGTTGCGACCAAATGCACAAAACTAACAATCTCTTCTGTCGTGGTGGGAGCAGCCAGGCCAGGGATGACACTGATCTGAGCAGCAGTACAGCCACACCAGGTAAACAAGCACTGTCTTCCTCATAAAATCCAAAACGGGAGAGTTACGTTTTCCTTTTACCAACTTTAATCAGAATGTTTCACTCTCTTCTGTGTCCTTATTTGAAGCTGATACGACAAACGCCTTTGGAGGAGATAATGTTCGAAAACAGGCGACTTTTTTTTTTTGAACCCTTTACTTTAAAGGGGGAATTGCAAATTTCCTGTTGAATTTAGCAGGGAATTGTCAATGTATGAAATGTAGGTCTTGTCAACTTGGTAAACGAGGCATCCTAGCTTTTTATTTGGGTGCATGCATGCAGTCTAACTATAATTAAAATTCCCAAACTATAATAACCCTGATCTAGACATTGTTTCATGCGTCTAAGGCTAGGTTCACCCCGCAGGTCTTAATGCTCAATTCGTATTTTTTTTAAAAAAATCTGATTTTTTTTGTGGAAGCGTTTATATTACATTATAAATGCGACTTTGGTCTTGTCTGCTGTATGAACACATGCGTCACCACGCGGTGGCCCGTGTGCGCAGAAGAAGAGACCGTCGACGTCACTCCAGATGTCGTGTTTGTGTTTGCGGAAGTAAATGTGGTCGAATGTGTGAGGGCGTTGATACAGTGAAGCGATTAGGTAGAAGGCAGAAATAAATACAGTACTGTATTTGGGGAAAATCACGAGGCAACGCTTTAATATCTCATTTTATGGAGACATAACTAACGATGACGTCACATCATAACCGTACGTAAAAAATGAATCGATCCGAGCCGTGGCTGAATTACTGCGATCGCCATAAATGTCCACTTTACGCTTCATGTTTCAAGTGGGATTCAATTAAAGTTCTGGCCGTTCAGACCGCAGTCGCATTGAAGAAATTTGGATACGTATCCGATCTAGGACCACATACAAAAGCGACCCAGATCGCATTTGAAAAAATCGGAATTGAGCCGTTCAGACTGTCATAAAAAAAAATCAGATACAGGTCGCATGTGGGCAAAAAAATCCGATCTGGGTCACATTTGCCTGCGGCCTGAATCTAGCCTGAGACATTCCTAATGGGAGTGACAAGCAGTTTGTCTGTTTTTTTTTCTTAGTGGGTGCTAGAGCGCAATTAAGATAATTTCCATAGATTCCATGGTAGATATAAACATTTACCAGATAACATAACATTAAGAACTGTTAATAAAATATATTCAATGTGTTAAACATCCTCTGCCCTGCCAATGTTGTGGGTTTGTGTGCAAGTCCCTGTTTAGTTGCTGATTTTCTGTAATGGTTAGGGATTTTTTTCCCCCCCAGTAGGCTGTCCCTATTATATTTAAACAAAACAATCACTAATATGAAAGTATGAATAATTTCTCTCTGTCTTTAAAAAAGTTGGGTTGATCTGTCAAAGTTAATGTCTGTTTGTTGAGTTGTTTTACTTTGTAAAGTAACGACGATAAAACGATGTTAAAAACGTTCAAATCAGCACGTTCGATTTTTTTTTTTTTAATTTTGGTGCATCTAAGCCACTGTAGTTTCCTCTGCATTTCCGCTTCCTCCCACAAGCGCGCAGTCCAGAAAAACTACAACACCGGCGCTACCGGCGATTCTGCTATTTGCTCAGACAAGTGAGCGTTTAGTTAATAAATCAGGCAAATATGGATCTGTAGTGTAGTGTGTGCCCTGCATGTACAATGCAACCCGTGAGCAAGTAACTCAACATCTGAAAGGTGTCACTTTTTTCCCCCTCTACAACGGACCTCTGGTCATGACTATGCATCTGTACTTAGATTGACAGTGCATTGTATTGAGTGACAGTTTTAAACTAATCATTGATTTATGTTTAAGTAAGACCAGGGAGAAAGGTGAAAGGCTATTCACTAGCTGGTTGGCAAAATGACTTGCTGACAGACTGCTTGGTTTACAGAATTGACTGTCTACCTTCTCTCAGGTTGATGATTTCGTTTCAGATGGTATATGCACTTTCTTCTTTCATTATTCGTTTCATTAAGAACAGATCTGAAATCTATTGTGTAAGCAAAATGCTGTTAATCCCAATGGATTGTTCTGTGTGTATTAAGTTAAATTGACTGGCATTTTGAGTTCAAAGAAAGAAAAATTAAGATTAAATAAAAGACATTCAAAATACTTCATTTTTCATTATTTTTTATTTTGTAAAGAAATCGTAATCGTAAAATCAGATTTGAGAGAAAATAATCGGGATTTTCTTGTTGGGCAAAATCGAACAGCCCTACTTTGTACCCAATTTAGGGTGTTCTTGTCATCTCAGAAAAGCTTCAAAAAAGGGTTAAGGGTTAAAGATATAGCCCAATGGTTTTCATGGACTATATTTAGAGGTACGCGTGGGAAAATTCTGACACAAACAGTCAGATTTCATTTCATTTTTACATTGCAGTGCTTCCATTTTGCAGTCAAAATGGCAAAGCACTGCCATTTGGGAATTTCTCAGAGACAAATCATATTCAAAAACCTAACTATAATGCGTAATTATCAATTATACTATTTACTTGTGGAATTAAAATAAAGGATGTAACGCAGCATGTCGCATAACTTTTAAGAATTTTATCCATCATAATTTGTTGCTAAGCATCCTCTGTGGTCTACTCATTCGAACTGACCTTTTGGTTCCACTTGTATGTGTTTTTTAGTATAAATACAGATTGTATGTGTTAGCAAAAAGAACATTGGGCTTTCGTGTCTCTCTCTCATGTTGATAGTACTGCCTTATGTAATGGGCATGTACTGACTACACAGAGTGCATGTAGAAGATTTAAAAATCTCAAGTACTCTGAGGTAGGAGAATTATTAGTCCTGATAATAATTCAAGCATAAATCCTGGGAGGGATGCAACACAGCATGTTGCATCATTAAGAATTTAATTTATCATAATTTGTTGCTAAGCATCCTCTGAGGTCTACTCATTCGAACGGACCTTTTGGTTCCACTTGTATGTGTTTTTAGTATAAATACAGATTGTCTGTGTTAGCAAAAAGACAATTGGGCTTCTGTGTCCCTCTCTCGTGTTGATAGTACTGCCTTATCTAGTGGGCATGTACTGACTACAGAGATTGCATGTAGAAGATTTAAAAATCTCAAGTACTCTGAGGTAGGAGAATTATTAGGCCTGATAATACTTCAAGCGGAAATCCTGGGAAGGATGCTAAAGTTCCCGGCAAACAAAATGACCTCTGACACAGTGAGTTTTGGCCTGCAAAGTTGGGGAGAATGTCTCCGCTCACCTTTGATTTTGTTCTTAAACTTTAAATAAGAAAAACATGTAAAAAATAAAATACTCACTGTTAAAAGTATACTCACTGTTGGGCGTTGGTTGTAGATCCGCAACCATGCTCTCAGACTCTGTAACACAGCGGAAATCAGCAATAAGCCATTATCCAAACGAACACACATATTGTATTTAGAGATGGCCATTCCGTCAGACTGACGAACTGGTCCGTCAGTCCATCACTGATGGATGCTCAGTTTGCTGACGATTGATGGGACATATTTTTTAAATAACGGACTAAGCATTCATGGAATTGGATTTTCAGAGTAATTGTCACTAACCGCGTCTGTAAGTTCATCACTGACAGACGCCCGTTTTACTGACGTTTTTTTTTGTAGAGGGTGGGGGGGTCGTTTACTGATGGATTGAAGATCTAACTGACAGAATAAACTGACGGACTGATGATTACAATTCGGTTCTTCATGAAAAATGACGGACTGATGAATGGCGGACGAATACACTGACCGCTGAAGGACCAGCAAAATTCAGTAAAATGCCCACCTCTGACTGTATTCATAAAGACAGATCTTTTTGTAATTTACGTTATTCCATTCTAAAAATAAATAAATAATCGTACTAAAGGAGTGGGGACTTCCGTTATTTGTGAATAAGTTTGAAATGTGAAATGTGAATGTATTTATTTCAGTAACAGTGATGTTTTTGAACTATTCAGTAATTAAAATGTAATTTGTTGTATTTGGTGACTCTTACAATGTTTAAATAATATTTCATGTATGTTTGATTATGAATAAACAACACATTTATATGTTTGTGTATAGTATAAATGACAACCAAATGTTCAGTCGATTCTAGTAACATCTTGTTAATTCCAGTGTAGCGTGGAATCTTTACAAAATTCCCCTAGCCCCACTTTCTATGAAAACTTTCTAGAAATTCTCCAGCCAGATACAACTTTATTGAAAAATGACTTCTTACAACATTACAACCAGGGATATGACATTTCAGGGTTGGCGTGAGACTGTAAACACATTTTATTTAGTTCATGCCATTTGGATGACATGTTGGTTCTTACTCAAAGTGGAAGTTAAGTCAAAAATGTTCTTTCCAATAATATGTTCTATCCGCCCCTACTAGTCCAAACACCGTATTCTGATTAATATTGCCTTGGTGGAATAAGAATGAATCAAATTAATTCATCCGTTTTCATCCTACAAAGAGCACAGCCATTATGATATTCTACTGCCCTCTGCTGTCAACAGAAATTGACTTCAAAGAGCCACAGTGAGCAGTGAGTCACATTGTGAACGTCACGACTCACCGTTTTTTTCTGGCTTTGGACATGTGACATTCACAATGCGAGCCAGGGTATCCACAGACCATTAGACCTCACGCATGCGCAGAAGGTACTTAAATGGTCAGCGTCGCCGTCTGTCGTTGCGGTGTATTTTTCCTGCTTTACGTGCCAACAGTCTGCCCGACGCCACAGGGGGTAAGCGTCGGTCACAGTTTGCCAACGTCGGATCGGTCTATCTAGGCCTATAGTTTGTAGCACTGCATAGCCAGGTACGGCACACTATTTTGTCTGTGGATATGAATTAGGCAACAGATTTTTATTATGTTTTTCTGTATTACAAGTCACCATGACATGAATAGCACCATCCCGCCACAAGAGTAATATTCTATTCCCCATCCTATATAACCTGCTCGCTAACACATAGATGTACATACAATCCCAAATACAAAGCACTATGCATTTTCTCTTTGGGTTCTATTTATTTTTTTATTTACTAGTTTAGCCTTGGTGGAGGTCTATGATAAACTTATCAGCCTTCTAGCTATATATGATGGTCATGGTCACTTTTAATGATGTGACAATTATTTGCATCATCTGCACAACTGTCAATGTATTGTAATTACTGCACTACTGGTCACTTTAGTTTTGATTGATGACTCTTCACATCATTTGCACAGCTGTCATTGGTTGGTACTACAGCACTAATGGTACTCTTAATTTACATAAAGACTCTGTACTTATTTGTCATGTGTTTTTTTTTTTTCTTTGTCATTGCTACTTGTTACTGCAATACTAGTGCAGCTCATACTACCGGATACGAATTCCTTGTGTTTTATACATACAGTACTTGAACAAAAAGATTATTCTGATGATCATGATAAACATTGGTGAAAGGACTTTTGAACAGCAATGGCTATATACACCTGTATAAAATGTTAAGTAGTATTTAAAAATGTTAAATGTAAAATCCCATTTGCAGTCTTCTTTCTACTTGCCGGAAGTGAAAATGTTTGTGCATGATATTTTGGGACTATCTCTTACCTCTGTGTGCCCTAACATGCGTCTGAAAGCAGTTGTAATACTTGTACTTCTTCCCACAAACTCCACATACATAGGAACCTAAAAAAGGAGAGAGGTTTTGTCAGTACATATAGCATTCAACTGAATTAAGTTGCACTAGCACTGAAAAGGTCACACTGCGGGGCCCCCTTGAATTTTGAACAAAGAAAATTGCTTGCGACCATTAAATCTGTTTGCAAGGCACCTGCCGAACATCTCTGCAACCTTAAACCAACCTTGACAAAACCAAAATTCACTAAGTGCTAGAACACTTGCAAGTCGCAAGCATTCGCCGCGCTGAGTGAGATAACACCCTAAATATGCATCCTAATCCAATAGGAGAACATTATCTAGGAACATTACTAACACTAAATAAGTTTAAAAAATTGTGTCTCTGTTCATATCCTTTTCATTTTGTGTGCGTGCGCTCGTGCACATAGATACGTAGATCATATAGGCTGACATATTTTAGTATCAGCAAAATGCAGGCAACAAATGAAGGTGGCAAGGAAATATAGGACACTACAACTACACACGGGTATCTGGATTGGAATTGGAATTGTGGCGGTTCTGCCATTCCAAAGGCAACACAGGTTTGCGTCTTCAAGTGTCGCGATTTTCAATTACAATAGTGTAAATACTGCCAAGAAATCAGTTATTTTTACTGCAACAATCACATAAAACAGGGCTTTTCAACTGGCAGCCCAGTGGCCAGATCATCCGACCAAGCATGTTGGTCCGGCCCAGGGAAGACAGCTAAAAAGAAGAACCACAGATGTTTGCCACATGTACACATTCTTATGTTACACACCGCCTGGGAAGGTAGGAGGCGCTGTGGCGTTGTGCACTGCTATGCCTCTCTTTTGACAGTAGAAAAAGAATAAGGAAGCGGCTTCAGAGCTCTTCTTCCTAGCACGTTAAATTGAGGGGATTGCAGAGCAGGAGAGGCCGAGTGTTTTCACGCCAGATGTTTCCCCCCAAAGCAGGAGGAGAAAAGGAAGAAGCCTGAGTGAGCCGCAGCAATGCCTTGCTCCGACGCTCGGTCTGTAAACATGTTGCTATCGCTAATGTGGCGGTCCTGCCCCCGGCCCCTTGGGTTTTCGATAATGTGTTCCCCTGAATAATTTAGTTGAATAGCCCTGACACAAAATATCAGTGACTGACAAACAGTATTATTAACATTAGACACTCGTTTGTTAATGAGCAAGGGTGATTGGTTGGGCCTGACCAATTAATCGGCATAATTACTATAAATTAGGGCGCACAACATTGGAAAAACAAGCGATATGCGATTTGGGTGTTCCACTATAGCGATAGATATTATTGCAATATTTAACATCCACCTAAAGGAATTAATTTTATACTATGCGATGGAAGAAGTTAAAATATGTTTCATGCAGCAAAATAAGCAAGCTTAACATATTGTTTGCTAAATATTTCTAATTTCCCAAGATAATGATCAATTATTGGATGGCGATGCATATTTAAGTTTGCATCTGACTGGTCAAATTCAGACAAAGCATACAATTCCATAAGAAAACTATTGCATGTCTCTGCGATATGCATATTGCATGTGCCAATATGGTGATATCGATATATTGTGCAGCCCTACTATAAATGATATTCTTATAATTTACTACACAGAAATGTATGTTTAAATTTGTATTCATTTTGTATGACGTATCAGTTAAACAGCCATTCAAAGGTTCTGTTAACCCTTTGCAATTCCACCTGGCAGTTTTACTTGAACGAAAGGTGCACCAAAGTAAATTTGATGCTGTAACTTGAACCATTTGGAGTATCAGCATAGTTTTGGTCTCTTTTGAAGATAACACTTTGAATTTTTCTCCTCAACTGTCAGAATCTTTTTAAGTGCTACTGGCACTGAATTACGGAAGTTTGAATACATAAAAGAAGGCCGACCCACGGCCTTCTATGTATTCCAACTTCCATAATTCAGTGCCATTAGCACGTAAAACGATTGACAGTTGAGGGGAAAAAATCAAAGTGTTATCTTTTTTATCTATTTTAGAAGAGGATTGACAGTTGTCTGTGAATCTGCAACATTGTTTTGATTAACAGTATCACTGCGGTCAATGCACCATGCAATGGTTTCTGGGAACAGAGTGGCTTTATTGTCATTACTATAGATATCAATACATAACAACAACAACAATACATAGATATGGCACACCCGTGCGCCGTTTAAGTTAGAGTAGTACCGGGAACAGCAAGAAAACCGAAATATCAAGGATGCATGTTCTACTGATAGCAGAGTGCAAAATTTCTTGATAATAATTGCACTGCTGGTCTAAACTTTCACTTTACATTTAGTATTTAAGATGCTGAGCCCTGTTTTAACATGTGTACAGTAGGGCTGCACGATATTGGAAAAAAATGACTGCGATTTTTGGGGGGTTTGCGATATACATTGCGATATTAAAAATAGGAGAATTTTCACTGGATAACTTGAATAGGTTTGTTTGGGAATAATTTGGTTAACTCACCATGACATCATTGTATTCATATAATATCATTTAATCCAGACTAAGGATTGCTGTAAAAAAAAAAAAGGGAGCATGGAGGCAATGTCTCTGTACCATAATAGATTATTTAACATTGTATTTCACACTTCAATGTAAACAGCAGAAAAATATTAAACATATTTTAAACAAAAAAATAAAAATCAAAGAGCAGGAACCCTAGTCCCTTGAGTCATTTAAAAAAAAGAAGAAAATAAAAAACCTCTAACCGTGATTTTTCGGTGCTGTTTGGACTTCTTATCAAAAGGGGTTATGCTGGTAAAGGCGTCTAATTGTGTTTTTGAATAGATGAAGTAGGGCTTTTCGATTTTGCCTAATAAGAAAGTCATGATTATTTTCTCTCAAACCCGATTTTACGATTATGATTTCTTTGTAAAATAAAACATAATGAAAAATGAAGTATTTTGAATGTCTTTTATTTAAACTTAATTTTTCTTTCTTTGAACTCAAAATGCCAGTCAATTTAAGTTCAATGGAGGGGATCGCCTGGCTAAAATGCAGCCTCCTACCTGCCCGACCAGAGCAGGGATGATTCAGAATGGTTCAGTTCTATTCCAGGCAATTTTCAAGTTTTAATCCTGGGCTCCTAGCTCACCATCGACCTGGCCAATTCCGTCAGTTGAGCATACGCTCCACTTCACTTCCTCACTCACTCGGCAGTCGGCTCAGATAGTCGGCTCCTGCAGCAAACAATCCCCCACGTGTCACTTTCTCCTCGGCCAGCGGACAATCGCTTACGCATTTCAGCAATTGGATTGAACGCGCTACTCGCGTGACCGCATGACAAACACGGAAGTAACCACCGGAAAACAGAGATCTTAATACGAAGAGAAGAGTAACAGAAACTACAAATACGAAGAGAATGTACAAACAGAACACAATACAGAAAGTACAACTGGGCTACACTTAGATACACCAAAAACAACAAAACTGAACGTGCCGAGTTGAACGTTTTTAACATCGTTTTATCCAGAAAATTCGGTTACGGTTCAAAATCGCTTAATCGAGCAGCCCTAAGATGAAGTTTCACCTCGGGTCCCACTTCTTAGTTTGAACTGGTCATACAGGGGCTTGTGATGGCGATTGCAGCAACAACGGTGCGACACTGTTGGCAAAGGATGTTTTTTTTTTCTGAATCTTCTTTTAGCCAAAATATAAATAAAATACTTTCATATTTTGGATGTAGTCTTTCTTTTGTTGACTAAATCCACTGCCGCTTCTGCCGTCGTCTCCTCCTCCTCCATGTCGTCTGAGCAGACAGCAGCGGCTGTGAGAGTGGGGGGGAGGGGCCGGTGACTGATTGGTAGGAGGGAGGGTTCAGCGAGACAGGCTGTGTAAGAGCACGGAGTAGCTTGCTACTTTTATGAAGCAAAAAAATATTTGCGCGTTCTAAGAAAAAAAAAAAGTTAAAACATCGCACGTCCTATGATGTGACTATCGCGCATGCGCACATCGCAATCGCGATGTTGAAACGACATATCGTGCAGGCCTAGTGTACAGTATGTAAACATGTGGTCACACACCTATGCACGAGTCTGTGCTCTTGGTTGGGGGAGGAGTACCAAGAGCGAACATACCCTCCGTCTGGCCTCTGCGAGATCCGCCTCCGCTTGCTTTGCCGTCGTTTCCTCCAATGACAACGCAGATCTCCGCTGGGTTGGCGTCACCAAATGTACCATTGCTCGTCTCCGTGGTGCCCGGTTCCTTCTTGATCGTGACTGGAGGCAAGCTGGTACTGGCGTCCTGGCTGACCACGGCAGAGGTAGAAGGGGGACCGTTGCTCCCACCGCTCTCCACCTCCTTGGCGGGATTGGGAGACTCTTGTGCACTCGTGACTCCGCCATCTCCAACCCTGGGTGACTCTTGTGCACTCATGACTCCACCTTCTCCGACCCCCAACTTCCATATGATTAATGACAGAGAAGCAGACAAAGTCATACATTAATGATATGAGACATGCAACA
>NC_141231.1:6097500-6257500 GCF_054856515.1 Filicampus tigris | reverse complement strand
TTTCTACTACTCATTAAAAAAGACTGGAAAAACACAGAATCATTTTTTTCCTGGTGAAAGGAGAGTCTATTCTTTCATTTGGTAGTTTAGTATGCAGTATATATCATTGACCAGAATATGCTGTGGGTCTTTGAAATGCCAAAAATGCTCTAAAATGCTCTAAAAAAATTAAGGTTCTCCATAGACATAAAAGCACACATTTGTTGCATCCTCCATTAAGAATTCAATGGTATCACAGCTTAGCTACCTAAAATTACTGGCCTATATTTGGTCAAAGTGCTGCTATTTGTACACAATAGTGAAGGAAATCAATTACTCTCAGAACAACAAATTTAAACTGCTTGTAACCGAGGTTGCTGTTTTACTCTGCCTCAAAAAAATCCATCTGCTTTGCAAGTCAAATACACTGGAAAGGAAAATCCAAATATAAAATACAAATTTGCTTAAGGGATGAGGAAAATGTTTGCACTCTCAAGAGGAGGAGTAAAAATAGGAGCGAGTTAAAAATGGAGGACGGACGGGTCACTTCAATCATTGCTTTCACTGCATTGGTTTCCAGAGCCAAGACAGGAAAAATCGTCTTTTCTTAATCAAACATACATTTTCCTGTCCTCTTGTAATAAATGTTTTCTAATATTGAGCCTTGACCATCATTTCAAAAAGCAATAACGCAAAGAAATACATAAATCCCCCACCAGCAAACCCACACGAACATACACACACACACATCAGAGACTATGCAACAAACTAGCGTCTAGTAAAATTCCAGTGGTATTCACTCCACAACCCCCCATAAAAAACATTTTCAATCTATATGTTAATGCTGTGAATTAAATTTTAATAACAGTAGATATTGAAAAGCAGACTTGAATCATGCAGAAATAAATCCAGAAAGATCAGGGCCCTAAAATTAGAAATTCAAGACAGCATCCGATAGGCTGCTAAAACCCTTGTAGGATGGCAGATTAAATTTTTGATGGAAATCAAAATTACACTGCAAACATACGCGGGCGCGGCAAACCTGGCACCATTGTGATTTATGGATTCATTAAACCCGCACCAGTTTCAGCCATCCCCTATTTTTTTTTTTTTTTTTTTTACCATGCGCAGAAATTACATTTGCTTTGCTGAATTTTTTTTTCCTAGAAAAGTAACAAAGGCACTACCTTCACAAAATGGTCAAGTGGAAAAAAAATTGTGTACATAACCATTGCACGTAAACAAGCCTAATTTTCACTGCTGCAGCAAATGAATGTCCTGATGCATTATTCATCAAACCAATAAGGTTCATTTTTACAAGGGAAAGGAAAGGAAGAAATATGAGCGGAAAGCACACAATTTTATGCGGCGGCCCTAACCCCTGAAAAGCAATTTCCCAGGGACTAATATAAATTAAGCAATTTTCAGACATTTTCAGCACAGCCACTGAGAACACAAGAGAACAGTGGATGCCTGCTATGCCCAAAATGGATTCTAAAAGGCTCATTTTAACCCACATCACTCATCCGAAATAGTGCTTAAAAGGACTGGCAAGGAATCAAAGAAAGCAAATCTTTCTTCTTTAGAAAATAGAAACTCTGGTAGCAAGTTGATATCGACTCAAACAGAAACCCCTCACAGTGACTTGATAGACCAATGTAGTTTTTACACAGACTGGAAATTTCCACCATCTGTTCTCCAAATCTAAACCTACGGGTTTTGTTTCTCCAATCTCAGTATTACTGAAAAGAACATACAGCAGCACCAACTCTACGGCAAAAGCACCGAATGTTGTTTCAAAACAAAACAAAACAAAAAAACACTGACCTATGTTTTCAGAATTGCTAACTAAGCCTCCTTAGTCGAAAGATGCTAACAAAGTAGAACAAACGATCAAGAAGAAGTAACACCAGCTGTGTTTTTCCACATATGTACTCCAAAAGAATGAGCATGATCACTCCCATCTAAAGTTGAATGTTTAAATCGAAACTCTCAGTCACATGACGTCAGGACCAGCATACAACAGCACAACCTACTGCTGGTGAAAATGTAGCCGGACGCCTGTTTAAAATTAAATGTAGACCAGCCTATAGAATGGTACTATTTTTTTCCCTCCACAAAAAAAAGCGAATGACGGACGGCGGGAGGGTACCCACGCTGCAGACAGATGATGAATAACGGACCCTCAATTTTTAGTAAAATCCGCAGCTCTGTTCAAAAAGACTGACGGGGATGTTTTGCTTTTTCTTTGATTTATGAGAAACGCTTATTGAAAGTAGCACCAACAAGAAGAACGTGAAATTATATACAGTGTTTATATACATTGTTTACATTAAGCATGATCATATGTTGTCACATTGACAGTATTCTGTTTTCACAGCAGGTAAAAAACAACCACAACATTGGGGCATTTTGTTTTTGCATACTGTATGTTTATATAGAGTAGGGATGTAACGATATCAAAACATCACAATCTCGATACTGTATAAAAATGAGTTCAGTAAGTGTAAACGGAAGTTCAATGCGTTTGCTGCAAAATACAATGTTCACATTTGTTTTAACTCTACGACAACCTAGTATGCTACATGTCAAGCCTGGGTTCCTTCTTATTGGTCAGATACGTTCAAGTAAATAGATCGATAAATGTCTTCATGCTAGTTGCATACACTGTTTCTTAAGAGTATTCTTGCGTGCGAGTCGCCAGGATTTCAGTGGCGCACAATTTTCTGCAGGCATTACATATTTTACGAAGTGAACGCTGATCATTAGAATGTATCTACCATGCCGCCAAAGTTATCCTATATAAATGACGGCCACTGTTATAATGATATACACCATTCAGCGAATTTTCCACATACAATTGATCATTTGTTTTACAGTTTTTCAACTGAATATCTTTGTGCGAAGGTAGGGAAGCTGTTCAAGTGTAAAGATATTTTTTTATATCTTTTTTTTTTATTGAGTGTGCAATGCTTGGTGCTCAGGTACTAACTGCTCCGATAGGATACAATGGAGTACCACAACATTCAATAACCTCTTGAGAACAAAGGGGTGAGTGAACTCTATTTATTCAGAGCATACTGCAAGAATGTTGAATTCAAAGCAAATACTGTATCGTTTTGACTTTCTTTTGAACAAGTTTATTTTGCGGCTCTCATGTCACACTCCTGGACTATGTTTTCTGAGAACCACCCATATCACCGTTATCGTTACATCCCCAGTAGAGAGGTCAACTTCTTGTATACCACTTATTTAAAACTTTTTTCTTTTAAAATTTATTTTAATTGTGTCCGTTTTGCAACATAATTGAATTAACAGGGAATTTTGCTATGTGCACGCAAGGTCACAAGCTGTAACACGAAACCAGGTTTCCTCTGGATCCAATCCGATGCACAGTCAGTAGAAATTTCAATTAAACATAAAAGGACCCTTTTCAAACACTTCTATGTGAAATTCTATCCGTTTTGAACTCATTTTGGGGGGTTGCTGGAGGCAGTAACATTGAACCAAGATTTGTCCGAATTTGATCCAGACTGTGCATGTGGAAGCAATCAAAATTTTACATAGAAAATCTCATTTAAAAGGTTCAGATGCTTGCAGCTCTGTCAAATCTCTTCAGAGCTACGTGTAATTTGTTTGGCTCATATTACATGTTGTTGGCTTCCTCCAAGAAGAAAATTGTTTGATTTGAATCCAAATTAAACTTCATCTTACTTTAGCGTGTAAGATCATAGATTGTGGTTGCTCAATCATTAATTATGCACTTGGCAAATGTTTAAGACCTAGGGAGGTGCATTGTTTTTTTAAAAAAAAAAAAGGATCAATTTCCTTATCTCAGATTAAATTTCAACACAATAAACAATAGCAGAATCATCCTGACAGAATAATACTTTTGTATCAGCCCACTGAATTTATTATGAGGACTTGACTTGAAGGTCAGCATTCAAATTACCTCCAGCAAAATGGCAACCAGACTCAAATAAAAAAAAAAGCAAGTCGAGCAAAATGGGAAAAGTGACCACAGGATTAATAAAAAATAAACCACAGGAGCGCTGCTTGTGATTGTATCTCCTGCCCAGCATTTATTTATTTATTTATTTATTTATTTATTTTTGCTGACATGCTCTTTCTACCTCCATTGGCCCTGGATGATTTTGTGGTTTTGCATGCAAAATTCCCCAATCTGAAGGAATCGCAAAATTATGAAGGCAAAATTATGAAGAAACCATCAATCCTGAACCAAGGAGGAGGAAAGGCAAATCGGGAAGGAATCCAAAAGCTTTGAAGGCAACAATAAAATCAAATGCTGTATTAAGTAGGTTTTTGGAAGAAGAAAAAAACAAAATCTGGGAATTTACAAGATTTGTCACCCATAAGCAAAACAATTCAAGGCCAGAGGCTCCTGCAGGGGAAAAACACCAGGGAGGGGGAAAAAAAGCAGACTTGCACCCTGCCGATGGGTGCAGATTTAGTTTTTAAAGGTCATTTTGAATTTATTAGGTTGAACATTAAAGTAATTTCATTTCTATTTGAAACAAACAAAAAATATTGCACATTGAGTGAAATGTTTCAAAGCGAGTCAACAAATCCCAAACTAATCAAATTATGCTGACTGTATTTAATTTATCCAAATGGCTGCCTACAGGTGGCGCCAATCAGTCGCAGATTTAAGATATTAAAAACCGTCCATGTTATATTAAAAAAAACAATTAAGATGTTTTTTTACGCTACGACACTAAAGTGACGGTCGTATCCGTCTGTGAAGCGTGTTCGGCGGTCAAGAAACACCGAGAAGCGGTGTGAATGTGGCCTGAGTACCGGAGAGAGGAGGGGGGGGGCAACTCCGGAGCCCTGCTCAAATTTGATGGAAAATTCACAAAAAAACATGGCTGCAAGAGGTTTTTTGTATGTGATTAGATTGTTCCTCCCCTTCCTCGTCGCGCTTCATTTTCGCCACCACAGCTCGCTTACAGCATCGGTTAGCTGTATCTCCCCCACCACATGACTCAAAAGTTACAATTCCTAAATAAAATTCCGCGACAAACGAGCAAAATTGCTTATCAATGATGGCTGCACCTGGTTTGCAAGGCGAGCACTGAGCTGACGCGTCCATTAGTCAAGTGGAACAGGCATAAACTTGACGTTAGCTCGCTACTGGAAATTTGTAAATTCGTAATTTTTTTAAATTAAAATAAGCGATTTCACATACCTCCTAAAGCGCTGTAGCTCATGCGAAAACACTCCCGACGAAAAAGCTTCCCTTCCCCGGCCAGGGGTGACTGCAACAACGGCTTCCTCCTCCGGGCGAAGGAAAAAAATGTGAATTAGTTATGAGGAAATTCAAAAATGTTAGAAATTTCCCTCCAGTCTTGTGTTTTCCCCCCCCCTCGCCGACTCGACACGCAACGTTACATTTTTTGAAGCAAATAATGTAACGAGTCGTGAAAAAACGACAAGTCCGGAACGTGCGGGCTGTCCGCTCACAGCTCTCGCACCGGGGGGAGGTTGTGTCACTGTTCTTAGCGAGGAATTTTTTCGTCCGCCATACACAAGGGCAGATTCCAAAATTGCAGCGCCGGCCTGCAATAGCCTACCAAAAAAAAAAAAAAAAAAAAAAATTAATAAAAAAAGGGAAAAAAATGTTGGGGGGGGGGAGTCTGGGAAGAAAGGGAGTTGGGGGGGGGGGGGGGGTTAGAAATAGGCTGGCGGACCAAAAAGGTTCACGGCGAATAAGTGCCCCCGTTATGTATCTGACATGAGTTATTTAGCATCAAGTCGAACGATGTCTTGTCATTTAATCATTAGAAATACTCCCGTACACATTCAGACGATGCATTTACAGCCT
The DNA here is from genome assembly GCF_054856515.1 of Filicampus tigris. Lineage (NCBI taxonomy): Eukaryota > Metazoa > Chordata > Actinopteri > Syngnathiformes > Syngnathidae > Filicampus > Filicampus tigris. Next base: position 6,251,676 of record NC_141231.1, on the reverse strand, counting down.
CTTGCTCAGATATGACGACAAACACAACTGAGCTCTGCATACGTAGAAATTAGTCAAACGTAACTTTATGGTTGACCAACATTTTTATTTTAAAACCCAATTCTAACATTTTTTAAACTTTCATAAATGCCTGTACTTAATGTTAGTTTGCTGCGATTTAGTGGGGAAAAACACTTTTGAATAATAAGCGTTTAATGTAAACGGATATGGTCTAAGTTCAGTATGAATTGTGAGGGGTAAAAATGACCCCAAAAAATGATACAAATACTTAGTGCAGTTATAGTTTTCCATAACCTTTGCATGGTTCTCTCCCTGTTTCATAAATGTCTATATACTATTAGGGAATGTTTTGGTTTTTTATTATCCCCGTTTAAAGCGTTCTCTCGTTGCATTAATTTGGTCTAACCAGCAGAGGACAGCAACACACTTAAGAATAATCACGGGTTCCCGCTAAGTGATTGGTGACCATATCATAAACAGTACCTCTAGTTTTACTTAAGAAAAAAAGTATAATCATGGGAATGGGAACATCTGGTAAAAAAAAATATAGTAATAATAATAATGAAATGATCTCTTAAAAACCATTGTTCACTTAATCAATAAAATAATTTAATAATTTTTAGAAAAAGAATCATCAAATGAATTTGTCATGCACACACACTTTGACAAAATTTGACCTCTACATATGATCTATCATAGTAGTGGGCACAACAAACACACTTTTAGTGGCACACACACTGTAGCAGGTGGATACTTAGGCACTCGGAGAGTAGTGCGGTGTCCTCATGGTGGCAGGCGACGATCTAGACCACTTGTCCATGACTGCCCCCTAGCACTCTTTATAACTCTTCAAAGAGCAATTCAATTTAGGCTTTACTTTATCATTTGATTGCACACCACACAGAGAACCAAAACAAGCAGGCAAGGGGAGATTCAGTATAAAAGAGTTGCGCAAAAAATGCTGCACCACTTGAACTGATCCACAGTGTGACTCAAACCCATGGTCCTCTGCTTCCAAAGCCCAAGTCCTTTCAGATAAACTACCTGACTCGGTTCTTAATTTTTCATGTTCTCAACTTAACCGTTTGGGAAAGACCTTAAGTGAGTATGCACACATTACAATACAAATGTAACATTTGACAGAGACACCATACAATACATGAAGGAAAAATTGGTGCATGTTCTTACTGCATGCTTTTATAGTGTGAAGTGTACTCGAGATGACCAACACAGCACACCACACACATATCTCCACCAACAATTGAGAGTCTATTCCTCCAAATTCTATATCTGACTTTACAGGGATTTGCAATTCTACATTGTGAACAGGATTCTGCCCCAACGATTTTCCAAGCAGATTGGGTCGGAAAAATCACTCATAACGTACCCATTGTATGTTTGATGATGACAATAATAATAATAATAAAAATAATAATAATAATAATAATAATAATAATAATAATAATAATAATAACAATAAGAAGAAGAAGAAGAAGAAGAAGAAGAAGAAGAAGAAGAAGAAGAAGAAGAAGAATGTGTGTGTGGATGGGTTTGGCATGGAAGGAAACGTGTGGCTTCTAACTTTTACTTTGTCAAAACTCAAACCCTTTCTCAGGCCCAAGTGAACGCAGGCCACTTAATTTTTTTGCATTTTTGCCAAATAAATAATACTAGAAGTGTATTACAAAATATTTAACGTGAAAGTGGAGTTTGAAACAAGATTTAAAACATCATTTTTGAAAATATAGAGAATACTCCAGGCAGAATGGGCAGAGCTACATTTGATCGTAAACATGGCTGCACACAGCACTGAGGAGCAATTACGTCAAAATTGACTGGACCACATTGTCACACTTGAACACTGCACGAGGACCTCGTTTACATCATGAGCTAAGTCATTGCATGCTTTACTTTTTATTTTTGTTAGGTGCTGCTGTTTTGTTTACCAGCCAAGAGTAAAAATTCAAATAGACTCGGCAGTTAACTCTAATGTCCGTACATGAAAGATAAGAAAGAAGGTACATAAAAGTATACATATAGTCGACGAAGGTGTTCATTTGTTTTAAGTTGGTAACACAGCCAGCGACTAATGGGGGCACACCAGAGGAACGGTCACTGTAGGCCTATGTATTGCCCCACTATTGACAGAACATAGAAGACATTAACATGAAAGGAGACTGCAACATGACGTTAAACGGGGCAGGACAGTGATCGAATGGTTAGCATGTCTGCCTCGCAGTCGAGACCCAGATAGCAAAAGATGTTAAATCAATGTTGAATTAGGGTTAAGAAGGTTGATTTTTGGTTTTAGTTGAAGACTGATGTTTAATCAATGTTGGTTCAACAATATTTTGTCAGCATTGAAGTTTGTGATTCAAAGATGCTGTTGAATCTACATTGTATTTTGATTGAATTAAAAAAATTGATAGGTCAATGTTTAATTCATGTTAAATCTCTGTTATCTACGTTTGCCCTTCCCTATTTTTCTATTCCAGCGGAGGTAGGTGGGCAAAAAGTGTGTGTACTGTATGTCTCTCTCATTCTCATTCGCTCTCGCTCTCCATATATACATTCATTCATTATCCATTCCGCTTATCCTCACAAGGGTCGCGGGCGTGCTGGAGCCTACCCCAGCTGTCTTTGGGCAGTAGGCGGGGGACACCCTGAATTGGCTGCCAGCCAATCGCAGGGCACACAGAGACAAACATCCGCACTCACAATCACACCTAGGGGCAATTTAGACAGTCCAATCAACTTACCATGCATGTTTTTGGAATGTGGGAGGAAACCGGAGTACCCGGAGGAAACCCACGCAGGCACGGGGAGAACATGCAAACTCAACACAGGGTGGCCGGAGCCGGGATCGAACCCACGACCTCTGAACTGTGAGGCGGACGTGCTAACCAGTCGACCACTGTGCCGCCCCATATATACATTTTATTTTTTATTTTTTTAACCACTTTTTCTGACAGATTTTTTTTGTTGTTGCCTTGAGCACACTGGTGTTGGTCCTGTTTCATGAAACGTTTTCATTTCTTAGCCATTTCCGCGCAGTATTTTGATCTCTTCTAATACATTTTTGAATATTAAACATGTTTTCTGTCATGGGTTTTTCATACATTTGGGTAAGGGAAAAGTTAACATTTTGTAGTGGACTAAGCCAATGTTTTTGTTGCAGTGGGGTGGCATGGCTCAGTGGTAGAGTGGTCGTTTCCCAACCCGATGGTTGTGGGTTTGATCCCCAGCCATGGTGACCATGTCAAACTATCCTTGAGCAAGATACTGAACCCCCAGGTGCTCCTGATGCTGCGTCATCAGTAGGTAGATGAGGTACAGTGTAAAGCGCTTTGAGTACCCAAGGTCGAAAAGTGCTATATAAGTGACAGCCCATTTACAGTATTTTAATTCCCATTTAGATGATGGTTGACTCAACATTGATGTTGTGTGATATGATTGAAAAGCAAATGATGACCCAACATTTTATTGATTTTGCGCTTTCTGTATAATTTCTACTTTAGGTTTCAATGTAGATTCAACACTTAAGCCGAACCATATTTCAACATTGATTCACCCATATTTTGCTGTCTGGGCGAGGTTCTTGGTTTGTATCTAGGTTAGGGCCTTCTTCTGTGGGGTTTTCATGTTCTCTCTGTGTTTGCGTAGGCTTTCTCTATAGTACTCCACATTCCTTAAACATTCACGTGAGATATTTGAAAACTTAACTGTCCACAGGTGTAAATGGTTGTTGGTCTATATGTGCCCTGTGGCTGGCTGGGGACCAGATGTACTTTGCCTATCGTCCAAAGTCAGCTCCCCTGGGACCCAAATGCGAACAAGCACTATAGAAATGGATGGATGAATGAAAACAAAAATTCCTTTGTCATAGCAATCAATAACAAAGAAAATATCAAATCAGGCAAAGGCCCTGTGACCCAATACTTTTTTTCTGTCGCAAACCCATTGTCCCCAATGCCATAAATCACTCCTCCATTACGTTCCACAACTCAAGGTTGGTGTGATAACCTCCTTGTCCTTCAAGAGTACACATAACCAGGTGAGAGAGCTCAACAACAATGGTTGTAATTCTTCTTCACTAGCCTACTTATCTTGGACACTGCCAGACCTTAGAAAGTTTACAAATAAGTGTCACAAAGTGAAAGGTTTTTGCTGATGGAAAATAATTTAAAATTAAACATTGTGGGAGCTTTCATTGTACAACAGTTTGAAAGTAACTTCTATTTGCAGCTTTTATTAGGGGCAGGACTACGTAAGACCAGACCTTGCACTGATAATTCTCTAGGAACATAAAAGATCTTTAGCGTATTGTCCAATAGTTACAACAGAGTGGCTTTTTGCAGTCACCTTTTTCGTGGTTAATCCCAGCCAATTGACAAACAATATGAGTGTGATGCTACTCTGAATAAGCAGCTCCAAAGTCATGAAAAACTCCCAGGAGTGCTAATGCTCGCAAATACCAGTAACTTGACATCGCTGTTCTTTCAACTAATTAAATACAATTGGTTGATTTGTCTTATTACATTAGCAAATACCGTACAGGGAGTACATGAAATTAAAAAAATAATAACGTTTCTTATGATTTTGGACTACAAGGGAAAAAGGCTTCACAAATGCTTGTTTTTCACCCATAGCACTGTGGTTGGCATATTGGTTATGCCTCTCAATGTAAATGTAGTGTCATAGTCTGTCTTTTGAGTTTGGTTTTTGACTTTAGTTTCATGTTTTTCCTTGTGTTCCTTTGTCTGTCTCTCGTTAAGTTATTGAGTCCACCTGTGCTTGTCATCCTAGTCCCTTGTGTTAGCCAACCAGCTGCCTTCTACCCTCTGTGTATTGTCCACTCATTGTATCGTCAATTTGTCTCTATTTAGTTCCCCGCTTTCTTTCACTCCTGGTCAGTTCATTGTCATTTATCAATGGTCATTGATCTCTTGCTGCTGTCAGGGTCTAGTCCGAGTCCTTTAACCGAGCATTTGTTTAGTCCTTCGATCCTTGTTGTTTTTGGTCTTCAACATTTATATATCCCGGTGCCTTGTTTGCCTTTTTGCTTTCTTTAATTAAATACTTAATAATGCACTTTGTTTTTGCCTCCTGCATTTGGGTCCTCCGCCACGATAATTATGACATGTAGTCTGCACAGACAAAACAAAAATCTGAAACTGAAATAGACATTTTGCGCTATTTATTATTTGAATGATCAGTTTGCCAGGACTTAACTAGGGTACAAAAAACACCAGCAGTATGTCATTTATAAAAACAAATTCACAAAAGGAATTTTATAAAAGGACACAGTAAGGTTTAAACATTATTTCACCACTGACAATGGTGTACTATAATTTAGGTAAACTCACACGAGGCCAGTGAGTGTCATTGAGCCTATTTATGGACAAACCCATACTTGTGTTAACTTTACTCTGTCAGCATTTTTTGGGAGAAAGAGAAGTGACTCATGTGAGTAATTATACAGTATGTATGAACTGACTAAACCCTTTTTTCTTGTTGAGGAATTTAGTCTACATTCAAAAAGATCATTACAATACTGGCATTTCCAAAACAAATTATTGTGGGTTAATATCCACAATTGAACAGGATTCATGATACAATGGGCCTGAAGGTAATATGTTCTTGTTACTCAATGTTGAACGGTAGAAACAATCAAAATAAAACCACCAAAATCAGTCATTTTGTATGTTTAAAGGTTCACAAAATATACTTTAGAACATATTCAACACCTAATTAAAGTGTGGCATGTACATAACATACGTGACAAAGCAAACAATTCAATTGTATTTTAAAAACTACAAACTATTGTATGCACAAAATAAAAGTAAATTACAAAGTTTTCCTTCAAAACGAATACCAAAATTGACTTGTCATCATGTCCACACAAAACAGTTTTCATGAGCTTCTTTTAATATGATCAAACATTTGTTGTTGTTTTAAAGGAGAAAATTGTGGTTTAGTGAGCATACTTATTGTCTCAATGGCCTTAAAAAAACAAAAAAAACAATAGAATAACATTTGGCAGGCTTCATTTATTAATACTTTAGTAAAGGAAAGTTAATAACCAGTTGTTCTTTGGTGTTCTTCAAGAGGTAGGGTGTTGGGAGTAGGGTTTTGGGTAGGGTAAAGGTTAGTATTAGGGATTTGGGATATGATTTAGGATTATGGTTAGTGGGTAAAAATAAGAATTAGGGTAGATTTAGGGTTCTGGATTGTGAGTTAGGGTTATTGCGTTAGTGTGATGTAATGATTATGTGTAAGGGTTAGGTGAATTCAGAGTAGAATTGCAACATGGTATGGTTTGGTAAGTTTTGTGTAGAAGGCTAGGAGGATTTAAAGTTTGCAGTCAAGTACCTCTGAGGTACCAAGATGCCATAGCATTACGCAGCTGACGGTTGCACACGGCTGTTAGTTGTATTGTCCGTGAGGTACCATCATTTCTGGACTAGAAGCCTCAACCTTTTCCCCATGCTTTGAACCCTGCGGCTTGAAATGTGGCGCGTTTCAGGGCTCGTGTATTGCAATGTAAGGTCTTGCTTGACATCATACATGACAATGGTTCAAAGACAAAGTAGGCCTATTGTGCGAGTTCAGAGCCACACCATCCCTAAATTTTTGTCAAATTCCAAATTGTGCAATGTCGGTGCCTGAGCAAAGAGATACAGTATTTTGTTCTGTTCTGAACAAGCAGGTCACATCCGGGACAGTTTCTTATCAAAGTGTGGTTCTTAGTATCAGCAAGATTTTGGAGCCATCATGTTCAGTTCCCTCATGTATCTCACAATCTATTCTCAGGATTTTTTTTTACCCCTCCCCTGCTGTCATTCGTTGGTCATTCGGGCCACGGGTGACTCATCTCAACAGCAAGCTCCCTTTGTCTCACCTCCCTAAAGGCTATAAATAGAGTTTTAACCTTTCTAGAGAAACACAAGCGAAAGCTCAGTTAGCACATATGCGATCATGTTTGAAAACAGGCATGCAGTAATTTCAGTGACACTTTTACTTTACTACATAACCAAAGGTTGAGTCTACTTTATAATAAAACTAGGACAGAGTGCTAATGACTCTGTTCAATTACATCCAGTTTGGCCTCCAATTACTTTACCTTCATCCGTCAGAACAAAGCCAGGAAACTCAAGTCTGTTCACAAAGCATCCCAAGTATGAAGGAAAAACAGAAAAGATCCTTGCCAGAATCTGCAGATGGTCGAGTGAGGCAGAAACTTGAGCTCAGATGGCTTCGTATCCTGTTGATGATGACTCCAGCCCTACAGCTAACACGGCTCTCTTTGAATGGGTGAAATTACCATTTAAATGAATGAATGGATGAATGAATCAATAAATAATGTAATAAATAAATGTTGGATCCCACTCATAAGCTAATCGGAGTAGAGCTAATCGCCCCTCCCCCACCCCCCAAAAGATGTCATAATAGTGGTCCAAATTGGCAATTTAAGAGTCCCTGTAAAAATACATGAAGCCAAATAAAACAAAAGTTCCCTTCACACATAGTGAATTCAGTTTTAAACACTATAACGGGTGCTAGTACTTTTTGGACCATTGCTCATTGGTCCTCCAGTTACTAGTTGCAAAAGTTTCTTGGGTGGATATCTAAGAGAAGAAATGAGAAATAATTAAACAAAGTCTTATATAATCCAGACGGCGGCACTTTTCTAACACAAGGAAGAAATTGTTGGCTCAAACACTGTGCTCAATGTCAGAGATGGCATACAATATGAGGGAAATAATTGTGAATGATTTAGGTTCCTCTTTTTTCAACACATATCTGGCCACATCTCTGAAAGACACACAGAGGAATTCAAATGGAAGGATATTTCCAAGAAGCTTAGTGGAACTCAGATGATGTTCGGTGCCAGTTCATTTGATCCGGTTAAGGGTTAACCTCAAACTAAATCCTCACTGTCTGACATTAAAACTGACATGGGCTTCATCCGAGATAAACGTAATTTGTGGCGGTGGGTCAATTGGCATCTTGAATCCTAAAAACAAAGGCAGTTATGTAACGGCAGAAATCTGGAACGAGAGGAATCCCTGACATCAATTATCGGTCTAATGAATAAGAAAAGAGGCTCCTCAATTGGTGTTTGTAACTTTCATTTACCCATTAGTGCACTCCTTTGAGGCAGCTCCTAATGAATAAAAGGCACGTACGCAGATACACGTGTGTTTGCTCGACCTGTACTTTGGCCTCATATAAATGAACAGTCTATAATAGGCAGCTCATTAAGCAGGTGGCTATATTATAAATGAGGTGAACGCATCTCAAGGACAAATTGTGCCAGTGATGTAATAGTGATGTCTTTTCAACCGTCCTCTGAAGGCTTCATGGTATAATTTTGGTTTTATGAAGCTGTAAAATTCTGTTGTTATTACTCTTTCATCTAAAGCCAACTGGTCGAAGCAGATGGTCGAGTTACATCTGTTTCAGCTCAGTTTTCAGAGGGAGTTTTCCCTCATTATGGTGAGTTAATCAAGTGTTTTCTTGTTAAAACATATTCACAGCCCACTTTATTAGGAATACATACACATTCATGTGAAATGATAATGACATCAGTGGGGATAGAGTTTTAAAACTGTAGAGGTACCCCAGGAACCAACCAACACATTACATAATAGACTAATGTCATTAGTTTGGAAAAACAGAGTATACCACCCTAAGTTTGTCATTTTGAACATTTTGTGTAATTTGTAAGTTTTATCTTATCCTATCCTAGGAGTGCTTGAGAATGAAGTTACTGACCTTCTTTATAATTGCATCAGCAATCAGCATTTATCCATTTAGCATACCTTGATTTGTTGTAAACTCAGGATAAAAAATGTTTTAATTTTTTTTTAAGTTTGGAGGGAAAAAATCTAGAGCTGATGTCAGCGGGTTTTATATTTATCCTTGTTTTCCACTGTTTGAGAGCAATTGTCTGACAGAAGCTGTTTAGTTTGCATTATGTAAAATGAAAAAATGCAGTGCAACTTGGACCAAAGCCTTTCCATTATAGTGTTTTGCATCGCTTGTGTTTAAAATGGTCTTATGACTTTTGCATGGTTGTCTCATCATCTGAGCTGCTATTTTCAGCCTTTCCTCCCTATTTGCGCATTACATTCCTCTGCAGTCTTTGTTACTCCTCCCGCCTCCTCCCACCTCACTTGTGAATGAAAATGGCCCAGGCTGTGAACTCTGAGGCTTTCACACCGCTGCTGTTACTCAACACTGCAGCCTTTGTTATTCACAGCCATGTTCTACTTTATCTGCACCTATCATACTTACACTGGTCAGATTGCTTCATTCTAATTGCACAAAATGTTTGCAACATGGGCAGACTTGAATATAAAAGTGTGCGACTATTGACTTGAACATTTTTTTTCCCTGGAAGCTAGCTGTCAATGTGAGTCTGACATTATACAAGGAGCTTGTGACTATGACTATTCTTATTGAGATGCTCAAGCCAGGATAGTATTCATCACAGTATTTCATCCACCTAATGTTGAATTTAATGAGGTATCAGAACAACTTCATAGAAAAACACTGACAGAAAGCTCTGTACTGTTGGAAAACCGTTACTAAAAATTGTTGGATTGATTTTTTTTCCCCAGCTATTCTTTACAATAGTTACACAGAAATATTCTGTAATCCATAGGTAAAGACATGCTAGGGCAACAGTGAGCACTACAGCTATACTTCTAAATACCAGTTTTCCCAATCTACTATCTGAAAACTTGGCTGAAGTCTTGACACACAATAGGCAAGAAAACCTGAAGACCAAAATCATGTTGGTTGAGGAAAAAAAGGTGAAGTGAATTTACTCCCTTTGTCACTTAAAGAGGAAATCAGGTCAAAAAATGTCCTTCACAATATGTTTTATGTGCCCCCACTAAACATGATATTCTGATTAATATTGTGTTTGTGGAATATGTATTAAGCAGCAAAATCCACCCGTTTTCATCCATCTCAGGGGGTGGTCATTTTGCCACTTGCTGCCCACTGAAAATTACATCATAGTGCCTTAGGATTTAGCTTTTGAAACGGCCAAAACATACAGATATTAATCTGAGCTACCTCAGCCAACGGATACGATCCCAAAGTCAAAAGGAACGGAATGTAAGGCAACTAGTGGCACAAAAGGTCCAAATCATTACATACTTTTGGACAATCAGAATCCTTAAGACTTGTCTAAAACTTAGTTTGTGTTTGGAAAAACTTTCAGAATCTACCAAAAACAATCTCTTGCACATCAGACATACAATTACTGCTTGGAGAAAGAAACCTTGCAAGTTTGAAAATACATTTTTGGGAAACAAAGGTGACAAGGCAAATGTATCAGGCGAGTGACCTTCGTGAACTAATCAACTGTAAATAAGAGGTCCACTTAATGGATTATTTCTCAGAATTTTAATAAACCTTCACTTTTCTAATGCATGTAAGTACAAGTTAGAAAAATACCCTCAAAAGATAAAAAAAAATGCACTAAAAACAAAACACTGTAAAGGGAACAGGCTTACATTAATACAGCACAGTGTTCTTATAAACAAGACTGAGGAATGTGTTCCAGTCTAAAATGATCGAGGATATTCTAAATTTACCCGAGGAATTCAAGCAAATGTGAAAACTTTTGTGTGCAAACCTTGTGACAGCGCGACTGACCTGATCAGCTCGCTGCTTTGCGGTTTTGTTTATGCTTCCTTTTCCACGGATCAGCCACATTAACGTCACTACATGGAACAGAAAAGATCCATTTTTATGCACATGCTCTAATTGTCAGGAAATTATGCAACTGACCTTCAGGTATAACGGGTTTGGTGGCAAGCGGAATATGATGCTCATTACCAGGACGGTTTCCTGTCCTTAAAAGGTATTTCCAATGAAAGGAGCAATGAATGACTTATCATGATTACTATCCCATTGATACAAAGGAGTATCAAGGCCTCATTGAAAAGAATAATAATAAACAATACCAGGATTATGTCATAATGTCACAAGAAATCAGTGATAAATTGTTCCGAGAAATGTTTTGAGGTAGTACGAAAACAAAGTCAGATTACTTGAACATGTGTTATATCGTTATTTTAAAACAATACATTTCATATAATATGTGAAAAAAAGAAAAGTATGAATGTGGAATATTTAGAGAAAAAGTTGAACTATTATGACAACACCGTTGGGTGTTTTTAAGAAAATATAATAAGTTATTAATGTTCTGAGAAAAAAGTCCTAATGTTACAATGGGAAAATTGCAATGACACAAGTATAAATTTGATATTATAGAATAAAATATTTTTGGAGGAAAAAACTAATTATTCTCATACTGTATTTTTTTCTCGATCAATACAGTTTTGTATTTTAGTATATACTACAGACCAAAAAGCAAAATAATTCCCTGAATCACTGTGATGTTATTCATCCCTTTGTTTTGATACAGTCAGCTAAAAATAGTCGTCAAATCACCTTAATGGATTCCTCCCCCCACTGCCCGATTCACCATGTGACGCTGGCAAGTTATGAATGCAGTGTGAATGTACATCATCTGCAATCGTAATTCTTTGCTGACACTGCCTGCTTTGAGGATTACGCTAAATCAAACGTGAGTGCTCATCTGGGATCGAGCACCTTTTATCTCATTTTTAGTAACAATATGATTGCGCGGTGACCTAAATGTGTCCACAGACTTCCGGTAAGGTTTTAAACTGGGGACTGTAAAAGAGATCAGTTCAACTGTTTCCATCAATTGATTAAATACTGTTCTGGTATCTGTTCAAAGGAATGAATAATTCAACATCTTTTTCTGTTTTGGTTTCTCGCCGGTATGAAGGTCTTGACATCACCCACTCAGTCACGAGATTAAGTAACATGCAAATTTCCGAAAGATTTGGATTGATTCATTTTCAGGAGATACACTTTTTAGTGGTGATCAATGGACTTAAGGCAGACTGAGTTAGAGGGCTCTGACAACTTGGTACCTGCCGCTGCTTTCTGAAAACCCCGCATACTATACTAAGTAGCTATTGTAGATAATGAATACAGTAATATAGTAACAGTATTTTTATTGGATCACAAAAAATGAAATGACAGTATTTTAACTTTTCAGGCTCAAATGAAGTTTTAGTACCGGCAATAGTTTAGTAGTAATTCTGAGTTAAAAAAAGGCTCATTTAATATGAAAGTGTATTAATTAGGGGATTAACAGTTGGTGCAAATCTGCAACACCTGCTTGGAGAGGGTTAATAGCAGCAGTATTCCAGAAAAATACTGTAGTCGGTCATCAAATATACCACACTTAAAGGGATCAGAGAGCCGAGACGGATTATTTTTCATCAGGAAATCAGGAAAATGATATTAGCTTGCATTTGAACTTTTATCTATTTGTTTTGGAGGAATCAGTACAAAACTAATGTGTTCAGGAAAGCCTACAAGAAATGAGCAATTTGGCCACACACATCAAAAACATGCAAACATGGAGCTGCTGGTTGGCTGATCGCCTGTGGCAAACAAGGCTGAAGGTGGACAAGGAGCTTCTTGGATGCCTAGACGGCGGATCTCCGTGAAACGGAGCCCAATGTCTTTTCAAAGTTTACACCTCCATCTAGGGCTGCTCGATTAAGCGATTTTGAACCGTAACCGATGTTAAAAACATTCAAATCGGCACGTTCTATTTTGTTATTTTGGGTGTATCTAAGCAACTGTAGTTTCCTCTGCATTTCCACTTCCTCCCACGAGCGCGCAGTCCAAAACAACGACAACATCCATGGCTACCGGTGATTCTGCTATTTGCTCAGGCAAGTGAGCGTTTGGTTAATAAATCAAGAAAAAATAGATCTGTAGTGTAGTGTGTGCCCCACAACCCGTGAGCAAGTAACTCAACGTCTGAAAGTCGTCCCTTTTTTTTTCTCCTCTACAACGGACCTCTGGTCCAGTCCTGACTATTCTGCCGTACTTAAGCGTGACAGTGCATTGTATTATTGAGTGACAGTTTTGCACTAATCATTGATTTATGTTTGAGTAAGACCAGGGAGAAAGGTGTAAGGCTAGTCACTAGCTGGTTGGCAAAATGACTTGCTGACAGACTGTTTAGTTTACAGACTTGACTGTCTAGCTTCTCTCATGTTGATGATTTAGTTACAGATGGTATATGCACTTTCTTCTTTCATTATTGGTTTAATTTAGAACAGATCTGAAATCTATTGTGTAAGTAAAATGCTGTTAATCCCAATGGATTGTTCTGTGTGTATTAAGTTAAATTGACTGGCATTTTGAGTTCAAAGAAAGAAAAATTGAGATGAAATAAAAGACATTCAAAATACTTCATTTTTCATTATGTTTTATTTTACAAAGAAATCGTAATTGTAAAATTGGGTTTGAGAGAAAATAATCCGGATTTTCTAATTAGGCAAAATCGAACAGTCCTACCTCCATCCATTTTCTCGAATCGGCCACTTATTAGCGATCAAATCCTGCACCGGTGATGCAGAGCGGAATCTGGCATAACACCGGCTACTGGCTGACCGGTGGCGGCGTGGAGCGGGCAGCTCATTCGAGACACAAACCTACATGTATGGATGGTAAGAAGAAGTTCTTCTTCTGCTTACTTCGACGGCTAGCAATCAAAAACTAATTCTACCTCGACTAGCCGCGGGAGCTCGCAGAAGCCAACAGCCATGGCTGCCTATGGGAAAATGACAAAGCGTTTGCATCGCTAAATGTCTGAAAACTACGATCAATTGTCACTAAAGTTCATATGCACATTCGTGGTATCGTCCACTCTAACCGGTAATTAAAAAAGAAAAAGATTAAAAACACGATTAGCACAATATGTTTGATTTTGTGGAGGTGATAGTGGTTTTCCCCCATAGGAGCTCCCATTTGATGTTAATAAAAACTAAATATTGTGCCGCCCGCTTTTCTATTTTCAGCTTGAAATGGACAAGAGCAGGAATGTGCAAATGAATTTAGTGGCAATTAATCACTTTCCAGACACTAGGTGACAACAGAATGTGACAAACCTAAACAAGCAACAATATGGCTCTAGCCTCCTTGCGATGATGTTGACAGCCTGAGATGGAGAACAAAAAAAAGCCAATTTGCGGCTTTAGTCATCACTAAAAAGCCCATAAATCACTACAGATTCTTTTAGCAGGGTGAATTTTAGTGCTGACATATATTTTTCATACAGACCTAATATATAGGTCAATAGCCCAATCAAGTGTCCCTTTAACTGGATATTAATTTACAGTAATAGACTGGAAATTACAGCGACATACTATAGAAACAAAGTATTTTATTGGATCAATGCTGCCAGTAAAATACTGTAAATTTTACAGTAATCACTTTTGAAGTGCATGCTTGATTATAAAAACCAGCCAAGTTTTTACACAATATAGTGCTGAAACACATGCATAATGGGCTGCATGAAGGATTTTTTGCATCCTGGATTACCAATAGGGGAATGCAATCTGCTCTCCCCAAGGAACACTCTTCCTTTGTGGATGATGCATATTCACCCTTGAAAAATTCTAAATGACATCATAGTAAGCGCGGCAAGAAACACTCAATGATTTAGCTGCCTCCAGCAGTGTTTTTGCATCTCTTCCAACACTCCGGTTAATATTCAGTGTGAGGTCATCACCATTGTCAGAGAAGCAGTGAGTTTAATGGATTATTGAAATGACTGAAGTGTAAAAATTGTTGAATTTTCAAGATATGACACAGCTGCATATGAGTGATGTGTTACACATCATTTACGCCACCCATTCAGTATTTGAAAGTGGGAGTGAATCGGAGTAGTGAGGAAAACAGGAAAAAATGATTCTGCTTTCATAATAAATCACAAGCATGCTGATGCAATATGCGACCAAAAGATTAGCCACTTCCTGATGGTGCCAAAGGCAGCTTCTTATGACTCCCACGCCTCATCTTTGAAAAGCACAAATTTAAACAATTAGGTGGCATCAAACAAAAGGCAGATTTTTAAAATACAAAGGCGGCATGCATAATTGCCAGCACAAAAATGACAATAGTCCTGATTTATTGAAGGCCTAGGAGGTGGAAATCAGAAAGATTCCAGCTGAATGATCTATTTGACATCCGTAATGTCAGTAATTGTACTGATTTCTGCCTCCGTGGCACCCTAAAGGAAACAGGAATTTCGGCATCTCTGCCAGTGCGTGGATAGTTAAACGCCCTAACCCATGGACATGGAGTATGCGTCTCTTCTATTCCAATGAATTGCGTTTGTGGAATATGAGTTAAGCCGCAAAATCCACCCCATTTTAGCCATCTGCAAGCTGCGCAATGTAGACAAGGTGCACGACACTCAATTATCAACATGCTTACTAGTTTTAATTGGACTTTTTTATGTGTGTGGTGGCACGGTGGTCGACACGTTAGCACGTCCACCTCACAGTGCAGAGGTCGTGGTTCGAATCCAGCCCCGGTCTTCCTGTGTGGAGTTTGCATGTTCTCCCCGTGCCTGCGTGGGTTTTCTCCGGGTACTCCGGTTTCTTCCCACATTCCAGAAACATGCATCATAGGTTAATTGAACATTCTAAATTGCCCCTAGGTGTGATTGTGAGTGTTTATGTTTGTTTGTCTGTGTGTGCCCTGAGATTGGCTGGGAACCAGTTCAGGGTGGACCCATCCTGCTGCCCGAAGACATCTGGGCTAGGCTCCAGCACCCCCATGACCCTCGTGAGGATAAAGCGATATAGATAATGGATGGATGTTGTTTGTGTGTGGCCAAGAAGTGCTTTTCATACACATTAACTGTAATTCTGACTTTGCTACTGCCTTAACGTAGGATAGTGAGCAACTACGACATCTGGCTTTTTGTACAAATTGTTGTTCTGCCTTGGTGAGGAAACTCCATTGTAAACTGAGAACCCCCTCTGATTTACACACTTTTTCCATGTGTGAATTAGATGTGTTGTTTCTTAGTATTATTTTCCATTCTGCTGCCTTAATTTAATTCACTTGTCAAGACTCTGATATAGGCTCTACAGTTCCTGTTTTCTAATGAGGAAAAAAAAAAGGTAACGGGGGAGTTTCCCCAACCTCATCCAAACGATTGAAACCTGGTTGCTAGGAGACTAATGGAAAGTCATGGGCTAAAAGGAATGGCAGGAATGAGTCACTGACCATGAGGGAAACTGTGTGATGTCAAGAAAGCCCAAAATTAGAAAGAAGAAACGATACCAAATCTCAAATGAGATGGTGGTAAATAGCTTATTTTCTAAATTCCAAAACAAGCCTGGGTCTGTCTCTGATTAGGCCAGCGCAGCAATATTATTGATTTCTGCTGCAGAATGGGAAAAAAAAGGCAAACAAGACACATCTCATTAATATGTATAAAGATTGTTCCTGCTATTAGAAAGAATGTTAAATTTCTCCTGTTCAGATAAATGACTTTTAATATAATCCACCTTTCCATCACACTCTTTTCTGCCTTGACTGAACTGTTTCCGTTTTTCTGCAGGTACACGCTGACATTAAGCGTTGAAGTATTAGGTAACAATTGTGGGCGAGGGCCGGATGTTTGCCCCTGTTAGGTTTAGCACCATCAGGTGATTCTGCACTCTGTTCTTGACTTTTGCACTGAGAGAGGGTGTTTGTGTCCTGCTCTCAAAACATCAGAATAGCACTTACCAGCACATCAAATTTGCTGAAAGGATGGTGACGGGAATTGTTTTTTTTTCCTGTCTTGCAACGAAAGGAAAATTATGGAACATAATTTCATGACACACAAATACTACAAATGACAGGGATCTGATGTACCCTGCTCTTGAGTTTGGTAGGATTTTACATGAAATGTACATCTTAACAAAATGGACATATTTTGGGTCTTCGAGTTCGAACTGCCGACATCACAGATCACCTTATCAAAAAGAGAAAAATTGTAAGGCACATTAGACAAACACTCAATACAACTAGAGACATCTGAAAATAGAGCCTTTGCTGACTTTGATCGGAAGCAGAGAAACACTCAAAATCAGCCCGATTATTGGTGGGATGTGTGCAAGCCTCTGTAGTCGACAATAAAAGCATGGAAGAGTTTATGCATCCACTTCCATAATTTTCCTGCCTCTCTTCCAAAAATGCTCTAAGCAATTTTCACTTTTGATTTGTCCCACACAAACACACTTTTTATTTGTACAAATCAAATGTTGCAGGAATAAGCAGCTGCAGTAAATGCATGAGACACACAATCAAAACACAAAATGTCAGGAACCAAGATCTTCCAAGGTCTTGCATCCATCTGCAAGTATTTGTATTTAGCGCATGTGACCAGAGAGAGTACACTTAATCAATTTCAGCAATCATACAAGGCCCCACAACAGGAAGGTAATATAAACAACTGTGGAGAATTGTGCAGCAATCTTTCTCAGGACTTTCAGGGAGGTTTTTGTGAATGAATTCCAGGACGGAATCAGATTGAAAACAAATGTATGATAAATATGTGGAAGTAACGATGGAGCACAGATGGATCTCATGCTTGCCCCTGGTTATTGGGAGTTGGTGGAGGAAAACCATAGCAGTCTTGTTCTGGATTAACAGGATTCTTCCACATTAGTTTTAAAAATAGTGTATGAGTTTGAATCTGCACAATCCATGTCATGTCATGTCATCTTCCAAACCGCTTATCCTATATAGGGTCACGGGGAGTTGCTGGAGCTTATCCCAGCCGTCAATGGGGGAAGGCAGACTACACCCCGAATTGGTCGCCAGCCAGTCGCAGGGCACACATAGACACTGTCACTGAGCGGGAATCGATCCCACGCTGCCCGCACACAACTCAGGCGTGTGTACCACTACACTATCAGCGGACGTTCTGCACAATCCAAGTAATTTAATTTGATGAATTAAATTCAGCTAGCAGTCGCTCGTGTGTAAAGTTGTGTTATATAGCTAAGGAATACATCCAAAATATGATTCCACTTTATTGTTGGGACAACTGTTCAATGGAGCATAGTGCACCTTCTGTCTGTTCAATTAAAGTACAACTTGATCAAATTTTACCCACCTAATTACCTACGCCTATATGATGTCGGGAAAGGAATAACCAATGAAATGTCACGAGTAGGAAGTCATTCCACTCATCAACAATGAAATCAATACTTTCACGTGATAGCGCTTTCGGTGGGGGGTAAAAAAAAAAAAAAAAAAAAAAACATCACCGGAAACGAGGAGCTGAGAGCAAAATCTCCCTAAACAGACTCACTCTTGTCTATTCAGTCACTTACACATGTTTTTACAAAGTTCTTCCTGCTGCTTTTATAACTATGAGATATGTTTGTTCCTTTCACTATCAAAGAGCCGCTTTTATTACCAGAAGAAGGTTTCGCCTTGGAGGGCGCTCAAATGTAACTCAAATGGGCCTATGCGCCACCTACATTTGTTTACACACAGCCCATCTTCAGTTGGGGACACGGAAACATCTTTAGATTGTTCTTAAAAGAAATCATGCCATTTGATTGATGCCTAACCTGCAAGTGAACTCAAAATGCAAAATAAAGCCACACAGACAGTGGTGCCCAAAATAACTTCAAACTCAACAAAGTCTGGAGAACATAAATGAAAAAAAAACAATGAGAAACTCTCCAAGTGTGACAAATGGTGAACTAGAAGGGCTCTGATGGAGGCTGGAGGACATCAGCTAACAAATCAGAACTAATACGACAATGGGTCACAGGTGGGTAAGAGACCAAAAAAAATGCAAGAAAGTGACTGATGAAGATGGAGGGTCGATGAAAGTTCTAGTGAACTGAAGTTTGAAGAATTTAGTGTTTTGTAATTGTATTTAATGCTTTTTTTTTTTTTACATCATGGGCAGCAAGGTGACTACAGATAAAAAAAAGCCTTTTGGCTAATTCTGACTTTTTTTTTTTTTACCCATGATTTTTCATGTGTTATGTAAAATTGCACTGTCCCCTTTCAAATAAACTAATCTAATCTAATCTTTCTTCTTGCACAGCCAACCCCCTTCATTTCTTGGTCTATTTATAAAGCCTATTGCTATTTCTGCCCCGCAGCATATAAAATGTACCATTAAGAAATTGGCAGTGCAGCTGCAATCACAGCTCATGGCCCAATGCCATTGGGGAACAGCTTTTAGTGTGTCAGTTTCTGGTCCTCTTCAACCAGTATCCAATCCAACAACCTTTTCTGAATGACATGACAAATAGCAAGACAGGCACCGAGTCATTCATATGTCAGATACTATCCATGCAAACTCAACAAATCCACTGAGGCTGTTTTTCAATACTCGTGAGATGGGACTGATTTT
The DNA here is from genome assembly GCF_054856515.1 of Filicampus tigris. Lineage (NCBI taxonomy): Eukaryota > Metazoa > Chordata > Actinopteri > Syngnathiformes > Syngnathidae > Filicampus > Filicampus tigris. The sequence continues at coordinate 6,232,373 of NC_141231.1, read as the reverse complement.
TAACTGTTAGGATTTTTACACAGAATGAATAACTATCTTGGTTTTAAGATGTATTTATGTAATTTTACTTTATTCTGGAGCCTCCTTCTCAAATTATATAACCCTGGCCAAGTACAAAGAGCGTATTTTTCCATTGTACAGTACCGGCTGTCTGATATGTGTACACTCACTCCTGTCTTTGGTCAGTAATTGCTTTTCAACAAATCCTTCAAGGAAAGAGTTTTCTAAGAAGTGTTACAGGACTTAAATTTGACAGATAAGGTCATTATAATTTTCAAAATGGCCATTTAGGCTCATTTTGTGATTTAAGGTATAAAGTATGCCAAACTATAAATATTTTAAAAAGGGGTGGGGGACACAGTTAATTACTGACCTTAAGTCTTACATGATATGCTGACATCTTGTGAGATTTGAAGACTAGTTGCAAATATTTGCTGACACCGATACAAGTTTTTGCACAACTTCTGAGGCCCATTTCTTTTCGGGAATTTTTCTTTATTCTACAGTATACAGCACTGTATGTAAATCTAATCCAATAGTTTTATTTATAAGAAGCCATGTAATTGAAAATTACTCCCCGTTTGGCCTCTTAACTTGCTCAGGCTCAAATGATTTATAAATACTGAAGGAAGCCTTGGCTGGTAGATGCATTACTCACTGCTATTTAGTACCATCTTAATGAAGGAATAATGCTTTTTTTTTTTCATACTGCAGGGTGAAACTTCTGCTGGCTGTATTTCATACACTTGGCTCTTGCAATGGGCTGCTCGTTTCAAAACTTTTTAGATATTCAAAACAGTGATATTTGTATTTCCACTCACTGGTTGAGAAAGAGTTAGAGGTACAAAAATACCCCTGGCCTCGAGCTGTGTCTTTTAATTGCAGCTCTTCTGCTGTCATTATTTCGGCACCTCTTTTGTTAAAACATATGGCTCTGCACTTCAAACACTACACAATAAGATATGTTATACTGGGAAGTGGAATGATTTGTGACTGAATGGAAAGCAGGAGAAAGGCCAAGACTGTCTGGTTAGAGTTAAAACGGTTGCATAACGATGAGGCTATGACGGGGAAACGGAAAAAGAGGATCTATCAAAAAGCTGTGGCAAACACCTGTAGATGAAGCTCAGTACACCTAATCTTTCGATATGGATTAGGGTCATGTAAGGCCGTGGCGTGTTGTGAGTACGCACGCTTTCTATAGAACAGATGATATAGAAACACTCATGTGGTCTGCCGCTAAATGTAGCTGTCAAACCTGAATAGCTGAAGTGGAAAACCATTTGCTCTAACAATGTGCCAGGCAGGGGTGGGAAGCCTTTTTCGGGCGCCGTTTAAGTTTTAAGTTGGTCCTCCGAGGCCTATACTACATTTATGAGAAAATATGATGTGACAAGCATACAAGTGTGTGCAGTATTATTAATATTCTTAGTATTAGTCATTGAAATGTTTTGGGGCTTTTTATAACAGTCCCACTGAGGTTTTATGGCCTGAGTACCAGGCAGTGCAAAAGCACTCTTGGAATCACTGTTTATTCTTCAAATGAATGAATGAACGGCCTTCTTTGCCTTTTCCCTGGAAAGTAAAATTAAGATAACGTTTAAAAAAAATGAAAAAATTATAAAAAGCAACAAAATTGGAGGGATATGTCTATCATAACAGAATGGTTGAAAAAGTCTCAAGGACTAAATTGAACATTTCGCGTGCGTTCACCACCACCGCTTGCAGCCGCCAGAGAGTGAGGTAAGCCCTCATTGAACAAGCGTCAATGTTCAGCGAACAAAAAGTTCCAGTGAGGCTCACTGCACAGCCGAGTGTGGGCACACTGGAACGTACCATTTCGGCTGTTTACGTTCCAAATTGGATGGCGTGTTGTAGGTTGAAAAACTAGGGCCATTCTTCATCCAAATAAATGTGCACGTCTACTCATTCCCACTTCAGTCCCTGTAAATATCCTGACTGGTGTTTAATGCCTCGCCCATCCTAACCGTAACCCGAATCTATGTAGCTCTGCTCATTTCCACGTTTCCGTATTCTCTTATAAATCAGCCACGGAGAGGTTAATCCTTTTGATATGTTCAAGTGGGCATTAGTAGGGATGTCCACATAAATTTTGGTGTCAATTGATTGCCGTTTTTGGACGTTATAAGCAATGGAAGTACAATGATTTCCAATTGAGGGTTTGGAATCGGTTCCTCCCGTGACTCCGACCGAACATGGATAGAACGGTAGGGGGCGCGGCCATTGTCCTCATTATCAAGGGGCGTTATTCATGGAGTTACTTATTTCCTAATTTCTTCTAAATTTATAAAATAAAATAAAAAATGACAACTCATTTCATTTTCCCGATCAAAAAATATATAAAATGAACTTGTTTGTGAAAACATGGCCATCCCGGCCCCACCATCCCTTTAAGTTTCAATACACAGTTAATTAAATACCGAACTCAAAAACATTTTCCAGGGAAAAAGTACTAGAAGGGATGAGTTGAATACAACACTCATGTAGAAGTTGTGAAACAATGTCATAAAGCAGGCGTCCTCAATTCATAGTCTAAGACGTGTACTTCAAGGAAACATATAGCATTATTCTGTCAATTTACACTGTTATTAGTGGTATACAAGTAACCATTGTTTTTGAGAACTGCTACACGTGTTGCATTGAAGCTATGCTCCATAGTTCCTCCAGATTTCTTGCTTTCGGCTTAGAAACAGCAATTTTGACCTCAACCCACACACAAGCTCTCTATTGGATTAAGGGTTGGGGGTTTGTTTGCCATGGATAAGTGGCATAATCTTAGCAGACTAAAAAAAAAAAAACAGCAGAACGGATGGACAAAATCTAAAGCGAACTGAGAACAACAGGAACAGCTGATGGGATTTGTAGTTGAGTGATCAACCGAAAGAGGTGAGCCAAAGAAACTGGCAACAAGTGAAAAGTCAAGAGCATCGATGCCATAGCCAATCAGGGACAAATATAATACAATGATTTTTTTTGCATAGTTTGCTGTTGTATATAGTCACTGCCAATGTTATGCACAATAAGCACGGGTCTTGACAGTTGCGGGCGTGACTGAACTCGCTCACAGAAAGTGCAAGTTGTTTACTGGCATTATGGAAAAAAAAAGTCATCAGGATTCATACCTTCCTGGTAGTTTCATCATGATACCTGGTGGAAAAATCTATTATTTGTAGATGAGTAGGATGTGATCAGTTACCACCAGGGACTTGGCTCAAGCACTCAGTGGAGCACAGACCTCTGTCAAGGCCCAAAACGTGTGTTGTAATGTAATGCCAGCAGTTGTCTGTTGAACAGGATTTTAAATGATGATAAAGATTTCTTTTTTTCAATCCTGGATTTGTGATTTAGATCTTTAGCAGGGCTGGAAATTGGAGATTGAAAGTGGCCAAAATATAATAACATCCTTCTGTGTGTTTTGTAATTGGTTGATGTTGAGACTTATTAGTTGGCAAGGTTAAAAACAAATCTGGATCTTCTCAATGTTATTGGGAAGCCGTTTGTATGACAATAAATTAGAACAGTATAATGAATGCAGGCCTGCGCCAAGGTTTGTCAATCCAAATCCATGGATTTCTAGCTCAGAAAAATGTTTGGGGACACACACACACATACACTCACACACACCCACCCACCCCCACACCCACCCACGCCCAACACACACACACACTCACACGCATCCCACACACACACACACACACAAACATAGTACTCTGGATCGCTATATAAATTTCAAATTACAAACCTTCAAAGTTACATACATACATTACTGGAATTTTGTCATTACGTTTCTGTAAAGTTTAGTGAAATAAATTTGACTTGCGTATTCCTGCTAACTTGTTTGGCTTCATTCATTGATGCTACTGCTTGGAAGATGACACATTTGTATTTTACTTAGAGGCTAAGAGGCCATTCAGCTGGAAACAAGATTCCAGTCATATGAAACGACCTGTGAGCAACATTTTTTCCATCCATCCCTGCATTAAGCCTCCAAAAAAGACTTTGGTTCAAGGGAACCTGTGGCCTCGTAAAAGTATCCAGTTTATTTCTCTTGAAAGATGTCCTTTATTCCAAGAATAGCTTAGCCGGCGAAGCCAAACATAAATCCCTTGTGTTGTAGCATCATGCGTACGTTTCCTCTGGTTGCGCTAACTAATCTTGTTAAACAGTTGTGCATTCTTCTGCACTGGCAACATAAAAAGTATAACACAATTATCCGCTATGAAGCAGCCTATGAGTCAAACACTGTTGTAACGTACATGGTAGGACAATGTGCGCTGACATCAAGTGTTTGATTCATTTCCGCTGAAGCGCTTCCTCCCTTGAGATGACACATTATGCTGCTTGATCACATGAGCCGCTAACGACTCACTGGTGGGAATCCAAGCACAAGACGGGGGAAATCATTAGCCAGTAAAGAAAAAAAAAAAACACGTGCCATTAAGAAAGGTTACAAATATTTTGATGTTTGGAAAAAATCTTGATGTCTTGCTGTTATTATCGATGAAAATTCAGAAGTTTGGATGATATACACGTGGGATACGCATGCCGAACTTGAACTAAGAGGTATTCATGTCATGTTTGCACCCACCAAAGTAAGGTAGTGGAAGTAACATAACAATGGGGGTTTAAATCACATTTTCTGACAGTGTTGGCTGCATCTCCTAGTTGTCCCCTACTATTTGCTTAAAAAAGAACAAGCTACCTAGCAAGGTCTTTTTTTCAACCCCCGATAGATTACCCAGGAAGAAAATGTAGATAATATTAGTCCACACGATGAACAATTGATCCTTTAAATTAGTACTTTGGATTATTACCACCTACAGCACTGGGGTGGAAACTTTACAGAATCCACTTTTTTTTCTTTCAAACTGCTGCTTATCAAGAGAAACAACCCTTACTTATTCCACTAATAGCTTTAACCCATTAAGGACGGGAGCGCATAACTGCGTTTTTATCACTAAAGCCAGGAGCGCTGTTGCGTGTTTCTCCCTTTAAAGTCGCGAGAGTGTGTATGTCATTTTCTTTTTTTAATCCAATTCTCGGTCTTTTAGCCAATGAAATGCATCAGAATATACCTGTGACGCTGTCGTGAGTTGTCAGAGGATATCCGTAATTTTTTCGAGGAGTAACAGAGGCACAGTCGATCGCGGGAGCTCTCATATAAGTTACGTCAGTGATATAGAGTTATAGACGACACGCTTGCGTACTTTAAAGCCGGGAAGCGATCCAAACATGATGTATGGTTATGATTTATGTTCGTAGACAATGACGATTTCAATATCTTTGTAAGAGAACACAGCATGGAAATTACCACTCAATTTTTTTAAATTAAAAATAGTGCTTCACTTGCATCTTCGAATGAAACAATAAAGAATAATAAACTCGGGCCTGTGTAAAAGCCACATGTCTAAACTTTCAATTTTTTGGTAATTATGTTTCTATCTGCTACAGGTGCGGACATATGAATTATTTTGTAGGTGGCGAAAATTTCGGGTTTTCAAGGGTGACTCCAAAGACGACCATAGGTTTTAGAGAGATATCCCGCGAGGGGCTTCAGGCTTTAATGGTTAATGGAATACTTCCCAAATGATTTAGCTGTCAGATCCAAAAGTATCAATTCACGCAGGAAGAGTGTAAAAGTAGTTATTTCTATTCAATTCAACCACAGAAAACATTCACCAAAACGTCTTCTTTGGGATGTTTGGGGCTACAAAAATTAATCTGATGAAGTCAGTTGATTACAATCCTATTAGGGGAGTACATTATTGCATCTTAGCACCTACAACATTCATCATTTAAAGTATTTGGTTGGAAGGAAAACGGAGTCTGGCCTCTTACCTCTTCCCCGTCTCTATGTCTGTGCTAAAAATAGACTGGATGATTGTAAAAACAGCCCAAAACCCTCTTGTGGGCCATTTCCATGTCTCTGGGTTAAATGTCAAAATGCAACATGTTTTTATCTCGGCTCTGGCGACCCAGAGCAATGTCAAAGTCAAAGGCTCCCTTGACGCATGCCGACTTCCGCACAAGCCTTGCAGAGCTCCCCGCCAGCAATGGAAACTAGCGGATAAATGTTGGCGCTGCTTTCCGAGTCGAGTGTGCCAAGTTGAGAATATTCCACAATAAATCTGAGGTCAGTGTTGTTACAGCCCCCTCAGCTCAGTCAAGTCAGGATTAATTTTTCTCCAGTGTGCCTGACTGAGGAAATCTGGCAGCATTTTATCCATGAGTTGACAGATAGATGCTCTTAGAAATGTTGCGCAGAAATACTCAACTGAATTTGGGGAGCGTGTGTCATTTTCTCACTGTATTTTACTTTTTCAAAATTTTCTGAAATTCTTGGCAGGTAATGCAATGACAACTGAAGCTGCAAGTAGTGATAAACAGGCCCCTGCACTCCTTTATTCATGGCGAAACCTCAAAATGGGGAATCCATCTAACTTTGCTGTCATGCTGCGGCTATTAGATGGTGTTTGTTTGGGGGAAAAAATTGGTCAACTTGGGCAACGTTCCCTGGGCTGGGGTGGGTCGGGGAAGAATTGCTTGTGGTGGTTGTTTTGATACCTAATATACAAATATTCTCACTAAGATACACGTGCTTGCAAAAACTTGCCAGTTTTCAGTCAAGTTCAGCCCCCCCCCAAAAAAGTGAATAATTTATTATAATCATAATAAAACAATGTTTCCAGAAGGCCCTAAAATTGTGTTGATATGCTAAAAGCATACCATCGTGTATCAAGGTGGGAAAGGACTACTCGGCTTAGGTAGATGTTTGTTAGTCAGCAGTGTTAGTGTATTTTAATATTCTTCTGACAACTGATTTACCTTTGTACTTTATGGATCTTGGTCCCTGCAAAGTAAAACAGAAATTTCACAACAGATGTTTCATCAATACTAGTACGCTCAATTGATCCGGTACTTTAACAATATTCTTGAGATGCACATTTTCTATACATATGTCTGTTGAGCTTGTTTGTGTTTGTTTCCCACCTGACATTTTAATGATTGATTGCACTTGTGGCAACACGCTTGCAATGGAATCCCTCCATTCCTCTACAGGCATGACCACTCAAACCAAGAATAACCAAACTTTTACGTTTGTGTAATATTCCAGTTTTTAATTATTCAGCCCCGAGGCCAGGGCACACGAAAAAGTCTCAAGGTCTGACATTCAGAGTAGAAGAAGTAGGCCATTTTGGATTTAGAGGACGAATTCCATGGCTTGTATTTTGACGAACCCCATTTAGTGATTTCAGCCAAATGAGCCCTAATTGGAAACAGGAATCCTACACAGATGGCCAATGCTACGTGGCCAATCTTTTTTGCCTACTGCAGCTAATGTAGGCGGAGCATGGCGTCAAGGGCTGATGATCATTTTGAGGATTTCCCTGCTGCTCTCAGTTTTAATGTTGTGTTTGTATTGTTTGGCCTTGGTTGAGATCTGTTTTACACTCTTCTTTTATTGTGTGACATTATTACGGAAGTCTCAAACCTTTTAACAAAACAAAGCTGCAAGGTTCCTGTCAAGGTTGCAGCGAGTACAAACCCCACCAAAAAAAGGATTTCCTCGCCGAGTCAACACAATAAAATGTTATGCAACGTTGAAAACAGCAGTAAATAAAGATACTAAAAGTCCTAGTCATGGCATAGAGCAATGGCCCTTTTAAGATAAGAGACGGTGGAGGAATACCCGATGCGGCCATATTTGGGAAAAAGACAAAGACAAGGAAAAACTCATGACAGCTGGATTCCCAAAACACTGACAGATACTGCGATAGAGTTTGCACAGACAGCGACAGGAAGGAAATGTGTACAAAAGGGATTCTGTTAGAGAATCTTGACAAAGGGACTTCCCTCGCTCATGAGCATGACGATTAAAAGAAAACTAAAAAAAACAAGTCGACAGAGACTGACAAGGAAACGAGTCGAAAAGAAACAGTGTGTCAAAGCAGATGGTAGCTGCTAAAGAAGATTAGGAGCAGCACAACCACTTCAGACTAATCAACCCCCTCATTTTAAGACAAACACACACACAAATACGTGCAATGGCAGCACACATCTCCAACTGTTTCCGCTAATCCCACCCCGACAACACCCCACCCTTCTCGACCAAGTGCTCTCCTTTGGTGTGTCATAGCATTCAAGAACACATGCTATAGTCGTTCTTAAACTTTTGAATCCCTCCACCCACTTCATCAGTCCCAAATTAAATTAGGACATTTTCATATTTAATTTGGATATTCATTGAAGAAAATTTACTCTTGAAGAACAATATCAATGTGTGATTATGACACTAAATTTAACTATTCAGAGTGGTCAGTGTGAGCTTAATCCATTCATTTTTATACCACTTGTCATCACTAGGGTTGCGAACTGGATCATTGCTGACCAGAGGTGTCAAATCCAGGTCCAGAAAGTAAAAACCCTGGTAGTACCGGTCTATAGGCCGGTTTGTCTCTAATTTTAAACAGCCGCCCCACAGAAATAGTGACTCACTGCGCTTTGGAAATCTGCCTGCTTGCTTTGACAGCCTGGTCCCTCACACAAATCTGTTGCCCGTGCAAAAACAACTCATTATTTTCCTTCCCGCCATCGAAGACTCGCCACGTCATGGACTAATGAAGGACTGCAGATGAATGGCGGACTAAATAAAGGGGTTTCCATCTATGATTAATCCATCTATTTTAAAATGTTTCCCATCATTCGTCAACCGTCAGAAAAACGGGCAGTGATACGGGATGGACAGTGATAGACAGACCGGTCTGTCGCATAGATGGAATGCCCATATTTGCACTTAAAAATGGATCAACAGTACCTTGCCATTGTGATTCTTTAAACAGGACATTCTTAGATGGAAGTGGCCACTGAGCTTGGAGTGTCACAGAGTGTTATCAGCAGGTTGCAACAGAAATACAGACGCTCTGGAAGAGTCACAGAAAGATGTGTAAGTGGACACATCCCATGCTGATGAAAGTTGATTCACGTTGAGCACAAATGATAGCCGCCAATGATGTTGGTGACGTCAAGGAGAGCGCTATACATCACCCACTTTTGTCACCAGATGTGGTGGCGGTGTTCCAGTGTGGGCAGGTGTGTTGGTACAGAACTGCCCTACACTTTGTGAATGGTACAGTGACAAGACGATACTACCTGAATAACATCATGAATCCGGTGATTGTGCCCCTACATGAACAACACAGGCCCAATTTCTTCTTATGGGCTACAATGCTCCAGCTCATCGAGGTCGCATCGTCAGGGAACGGCTGTTGGAAACCGGTGTACCTCAAATGGAATGGCCTGCACTTTCTCCAGACTTGAATCGTATTGAAAACCTGTGAGATCAGCTGAGTCGCCATGTAGAGGCTTGAAACTTTGCACCCCAAAACCTCAATGACCTGAGGGCTGCCCTTCAAGAAGAGTGGGATGCCATGCCTCATCAGACAATAAGTTGACTTGTGAACAGCATGAGGTGTCGTCAATGTGTAATTGATGCTCACATGACGAGTTATTGAGACGTAGAATATTTTTGTTGTGCTGTACCCACCATTGTTGTTAACTTTTGTTTCAATGAATTGTTTGAGATGAGGAAATCACCAGTGCATCCTTCTATTCAGAGCTGGGCATCGCCTAACCACCACCGAGTTCCCGTCTGCATATTTAAACAACCCACATGGTCCCAGTCGGTCCGAGTCGGCGAAACGGTGTCGTGAACGGACTTAACATGTACCACCTCACACGCAGGTGCCGCACTCCTGAGACGTGACCGAGTAAGGAAAAAATGAAAGATAAAAGTGTTGTGTATCTTGTGGTCCAACAGACGCTATGACATTTGCCCCATATTGTTTTTATTTCACCGATCACCACGCTCTGCGTGTGTATGTCTGTTGTTTTTGTTTTATATTTTTGTCTTTGTTTGGCGGTGTGTCTACTCGTGCGGCGCCTGCTTGTGACGTGAAGATTACGTTTTCAACGCTGATTGGCTGTCGCCGACAAGGGACGGTCTTGGACCATGTGGGTCATTTTAATATGCAGATGGGAACTCGGTGGCGGTTAGGCGATGTGCAGTTCTGCTTCTATTTAAATATCTTACTTTCATTTACTATGATATTACTGTAGCGTGAACTTTTTACATTTTCCATACATTTCCCCTGAAAGTCAAATATCCTTAACATTTTATAAGTAGTGCATGTTGGGGCTCAGCACCATTCACTGATCTTTTTTCTGCGTTGTGTGTAGGATAGTTTGGGTATATATATATATGTATATATATATATATATGTATATATATATATATATATATATATATATATATATATATATATATATATATATATATATATATATATATATATATATATATATATCCATCCATCCATTATCTGTACCGCTTCTCCTCACAAGGGTCGCGGGGCGTGCTGGAGCCTATCCCAGCTGTCTTTGGGCAGTAGGCGGGGGACACCCTGAACTGGTTGCCAGCCAATCGCAGGGCACACAGAGACAAACATCCGCACTCACAATCACACCTAGGGGCAATTTAGAGTATCCAAACAACTTACCATGCATGTTTTTGGAATGTGGGAGGAAACCGGAGTGCCCGGAGAAAACCCACGCAGGCACGGGGAGAACATGCAAACTCCACACAGGGAGGCCGGAGCCGGGATCGAACCCACGACCTCTGAACTGTGAGGCGGACGTGCTAACCAGTCGACCACCGTGCCGCCTTATATATATATATATATATATATATATATATATAAATGTCATCTACTGTCAAAATTACAACTTTGCAGGAGATTAAAAAAAAAAAAAGAAACGCCAATTTATTTGAGTTCCCAGGCACTGCATTGTTCAAGTTAAATTATACCTTATATTGTTATTGCCCACTCAAGTCAACATAATACTACAAAAAAACACATTCAATCACTAATTTAATGCTGGTTTTGATTAAGACCTGCATCGTTATCCAGCTTCTGCAGACCCTGCTGATTATTTGATCATTTGAATCAGATGTGTTGCAGCAAGGACAAATGGAAAACAGTCAGGACGCAGACCTCAAGGAACAGGATTGAAGACCCCTGTTCTAGGTCATAATTTGTAAAAATAAAAAATAGTGCAGGGACAATACAGGTCGACTTGTTCAGCTGATGTTTTATTTAGCATTAGCATTGACACCAGAGGCAATCTACTGTTTTCACTTGATATCACAGAAGATGCATTTTGACTTGTAAAGAGTGAAAATAATCAAATGCATTCAGAAATCTTCTTACAAGCAGTGTTATTATGTATGACCGGAATAGAGTTAGAGAGAGAAAAAAGGGCCGACATTGTGCCCTGTTCTTGCTCATCATCTATTCATTATTCATCAACATTACATGTCATCTTATAGTTTTGGAGTCTTTTATTTACACGTACAGCTGAATCCCACCTTCACAACCAGTGGGAACTTCCTGTCGCTTGAATTTTTTGCTTCTTTTATCACATACATTTCTTAAAGAATTATATGTACAACCATAATGTTCTTAAAGAATCATATGTACAACCATAATGTTCCCGGCGGCCCGCTGCCGGGGGGCAAACACACAGTTAAAATCATTACTTGCTTTTAATCCATGAAACAACTTATAGGTTTGTTGAGAATCTTCACTGTTAAGTAAAACTTAGAGCTCTAATTTTCCTCTCCTAACATATGAAGTTAATCGAGAGCTAAAGCTGCTTGTCTCCACCCCCAAAAAAATCTAAATAAATGAACAAAGCAATAATAATAATAATAATAATAATAATAATAATAATAATAATAATAAAACATGAAAAATACAAATATTGCACTTAAATTCAGGACAGCATTGGACCTGTTTGGTGGTTAAGAGGAAAGCTTTGAGCCGAGTGCTTTTGGAGGTGTCCAGCCAGTTATCATTTTAGTCTAAATAAATAGGCAAAGTGAAGTTTTCCAAGTTACTTGTTGTGTATTGCTCAGTATAAGTAAGGGAGTGCAAGTTGTGAAGCCTGGAAACAAAAACGGTGATCAGAGAAATTGAAACCATGTCCTGAGAGATGCTTCCTTGTGTATCAGCTACGTTTATGTGGTTGAAGAAAAAATGGCATTTGACTTCTCCTCTTGTTCCAAGTCCTTTTGTTCTTGACGTCAGTACGACTTTTCACGTCTTAAATAAGTCCATCCATGTGCATTATTTGTCCATGTTTGTCTCAGTCATTCAGACGGGTCATAGATCATCCTGAAACAGAGCTACAATTCTCTTCCAAGACGTTGAGGAAACGAAGATGGGGCGATTTTGTCGTACCAACAGTTTGCAAGTGGTTTCACCGTGGACGTTGAGGATACAAAAGGACTACAATAGAAGAAAATAAAAAGTGACAAACAGTACCGGACTGTCTTCGTGTCTGCAGGTTTTTTTTTTTCCAAAACCCCGTCCTAAATTCTTCTTTCGTACAAAGACAGTGATCTGACAAGCACTCAGTTTTTAGCAAACTGTCCATCCACTCTATTAGTAAACTACATTGCTTTGCAGTGCCGTTGGCTTTCTTGTGACCACCAAAAAACAAACAAGATGTAATAGCAAACAGGATGAAAGACAAAAAAAAAAAAAAAAAAAAAAAAAGGCAAGACAGAAGAAACTTGGCATCCCAAACACTCTCTCTCCTCTGGGGAGAATCGTTTTGCCTCTTATGACGAAGAGGACGTCGAAGTGGAGCTCGCCTTTTTTTGGTTGATCAAGTCCAAGTAGAGTTCTGAGCGCAGGAAACGGGGGTATGAGTCTTTCTCCATCAGCCCGTATATCCGCCTTTGCGCCAGCTCAAAGCAGGAGCGTGTCACATTCTGCAAGTTGTCCTTCGTGTGATCCCGTGTGTACGAGTCCAGGTTCACCTAGATCAGAAAAAATGGTAATTTAAAGTAGATCCAGAAAATCAAGGAGGATACTCGCTTCTTTCTTCTTCCTCACCTCTTTACAAGACTGGATGGCGATGTATTCTGCAAAGATCTTCTTAGCTTTGGAGGCCATTTTGGACTGTGACTTGATTTTCTTGTATTCCTCGCACGCCAGCCAAAATTCCAGATTCTCTTCACTGAACTCGGTACGCAAGAACGCTCTGAAGGCTGCCAGACCATCTAAAAGAAAGCAGGGAGAGAGGGAGGAATGATGATGATGATGATGATGATGATGATGGACAATAAACAAAAGAGAGCGTTGAGTGGAGTGCCATGACAACGCTCCTTGGAGTTGGAGAGCTGGCTGTTTTGAGTCATGTGGTTGGAATAAAACGATACCCCAAGGGAAACAAAGAAAGCAGTCTTCCAAACTACAGACCTAAAACTTGCAGAATGGTATCATTTGTTTTGAAATCCCTTAAAGTGAGACCCCAAAACCTGCACAGTGTTCAATACTGTTAGGACATGTTAGTGGGTCTTGCACAACTGAACTATTCCTTGTCCATTTTTGGCACTAATGTCCCTAACCTCAAAACGTGAGGCACCAAAATTTTCACGGAATGTTAGACCCTATAAACATGGTATTAAGTCTTAGAGAACTGTTCTACCACATTGTAAAATTACATACTGTTTTGCACTAAAATACCTAAAGTAAGAAAATATCTTTTACGATATTTGGACCTGGTACTTTTTCCTTTTTGAATGGGAGTAGCGTTGGTGTTTTTGCATGTTTTCGGCACTAAAATCCCTAATGCGAAAAATGACACCTCAATAGCTGCAGTCTTCAACACTGCTGACCCTTGTATTGGGACTTGCAGAGTGGTACTATAGATTATTGATTTTGGAAAGTCTTCAACATGAACCAGGACCTGGTTCTGAGTCTTGCAGAACAGTTCTACCATTTAATGTTTTTAATAAGAAAGCCTCTTATCCTAAAAAGTAGTATAGTGTGAGTAGTGATTATTGCACTAACCCCGCCTTGGACAAAAATAGGATTTCACAGACCTTGTCCTGACAAGCTACCTCATACAAAGGCATGGGTGTTTTAAAACAACGGGACTGGAGCCTATGCAGCTGGTGGACTTTTCAGAGCAGAGTTAATGATTTGAGGAAGACTGCATCTCCGAGAGAGAATGGCAGGAAGCCGAATCTGTCCGCACCTCCCCGTCTACACCTTTCCGTTCCCATGGATCGAGCAGCATGGCTGATAAGCACGAGCCAAGGCAGGCTGGGCTCTTACTTCACTCCGCGGAAGAGAGGAATTTACTTGCGGAATGAGGAACAGATGTGGCAATGGATTTGCATCAGATACTCTGCTTTAATCAGTACTGAAGTTAGTGGCGGAGGTAGGGGAACGCAAATAGGAGTCATCATGTGTTTCTTAGCCGTGTATCCGGGATTAACTTGCTGGCCAAGGACTATGTCCATGTGGTTGTGTTGATGAAGCATGCTTCTAATTTCCCCCACAAGAGTGCACGCTCTGCCCTCAGACTGTACCCAACCACATGCATGAGGAGACAGCAGAGAAATGAATTAAAGTCACTTACATTTGTGCGTCAGCAGTTTATCAAGCGAGTCCCCCCACTTGAGTGCATCCTCCGGGGTGGGCCTGCAGATAAAAGCAGAGCGGTTCTTGAGTAAACCCATCTCTGCCAGATTTCTCATGGTGTGACCCATTCGCCAGAAGCACTGTGCCACACAATTGAGCCAAAATGCTGCTTCTTTCCTTCCTTCCTTCCTAGTCAATCTAGTCTGTGTCTTAATGCTCTCACTTGCTGGTTACAGGCTTGTGAGTGGCGAGAGCAGCAAGAGCCATGAGTCCTGTCTGCTTGACTCTGCCGGGGGGGAGGCTTTTATAATCCCAATGAATGGAAGTCGGTGAGGCGGGGTAGGAGGGGCTTTGACTAGCCAATGGAGGGATGTTTTGGTTTGAGCGGCCTCCTCCCTCAAGAGAATGTGTCTGGAACCTCCACCACCGGAACACTGCCTTTCATACTCTTTTCACCGCATCAGGAGGCATGCATCTTATCTTAGAACTCAGCAGACAATCTGTCTCTGTAATGAGGAGTTATTTACATGCTACCTGTGTCTGGAACAAGGTGAAATACTGTTTTAGCTTTGACAACCTCCCTGATAAGTTAATGGCTTTTTAAAATAGACTGGGATTTTGGAGTATCCATGTACAATCAATATGCAAACTACCTGGATGTACCAGGTTTGACACTATCCTAGGCAACATTTTAAGACTTTTGAACAGCAGGTAGAAGATTGTCATATTTAAGGAAAATTAAGGTTTTGATTTTGGAAATAGTAATGTATGACAGTTTAAAGGATTTGCCGACATCCTGTTAGATAGACAGACAGACTTTTTTGGCCCCTAGATTAAAATTAATTAAATGAATGTGCCTAATAAGCAACACAAAGGCGAGTAAAATTCTGAACAGGGGTAAAATCTATTAAATTACTTTTAAAATTTAATTTAATAACTTGTCATTTTTAATGTTGATTTTTTTCCATTTTATCTGAATTTACATAATATAAACTGATTTTTTTTTTTTCAAAAGAGCGATGCAACCATTTGACATTCATTACCAGTCATGGTCAAGTCATGAAGAATATAGAAGATTGTCACCAAAAGGGTCCCAAGTTCGATTACCCCCAACTGCTCCAGTGTTACACTCATGATTTGTAACTTTTTGGGGTTTACTACTTACATGTCGTAAATACAATGAATATAATCTCTTAATCGTCTCACAAGAGGGACTTTTCACTGTCAAATGAGGGAACTGCATAGGTGGAAATTGAATTGGAATTGAAGCTGTACCGTCACCGCCCCCCCGTTCCAAAAGTCCTTACAGAGAAGCAACACTGTTGAAATACTTAGGTCAAATTTTGCATAATGCATGTAACAATGAGTTAATTACAATTACAAAACAATGGCACCAAGTATGTGGTCCACCCATTCAACTGCGCACACGTCTGCCTTTCTGAGACGGCCGTCAGGTCATCAGGAGTCAAGTCTACCCGGAAAGGTGGCTCACACGCCCACACACATAGTCAGGAAGTGGCCACTTACTTGACTGACTTCATGGTTTTGTCCAGCTTTCCGGCTGGGTTGCTTCCCGGAGATTCGTTCCTCCGCCGCAGGAAAGCCAAGCGGTTCTTCATGTCTTTGGCCCTGTTTAGAGAAGATAAGAATAATCAGAAGAGCCCAAAAAAATCAGGGTCTGAGCACAAATCCACTGTCCAGTGTCGTAAATCCAGTTCATACAAAATCTAAGCCACACACAGTGAGAAAAGATGAAGAAACTAAAGGCTCGCATACATTGCAAGTCTTCAGGCAGTTGCGCAGGAATAATAAAGCAGGATATTCCGAAAAGGCGTGTTGTCACTTGCTGTTAGCCTCTCATGTCAATGGTTTATCTAACAAAAAAACCTCTCTCCTGTAGATGTGCCCCTGGCAGGTTCCTTGGCAGGGACTGAGCCAAAGTGTCAGAAGAGGAGGAGAGAGACTCAATCCTCACTCCTCTGGTTTGATCATGCCATTCTTCTGTGTGCCCGGAGGGGATCCTGAGAGGGAGCTGACCCCCAGGGCCAGGGCCTCAACGACCCCCCAAATTCATCTCCTGCATCTCAAAAAGTCTTCTGACCGCCCACCGTGCCTGCTTCAACTTTTGCCCCCTCTTTAACATACAACCCAACCACAAAGAGAGTGAGAGAGAAAGAGAGAGAGAGAGAGAGAGAGAGAGAGGGAAAGAGAGCGAGAGAGAGAGAGAGAGAGAGAGACAGAGAGAGAGAGAGAGAGAGAGAGAGAGAGAGAGCGCCATGCTCATCACAAGGTATAACGCTCCCAGAGGCCTCCGACGGAAATGTGCACATTCTCCTAATCCCACGGTGCATGTCCTGGCTTTTCCCAACCTGAAGCACATGCGCTGTAATTGGGATGTGACCTCACTCAACACCCATTTCCTGAGTCCCTGCTTTTGATTTCCACTGTGAGTTGGCAGGTCTGCTAATAGTGCAGCATGGACGTGTGGCTGCCAACTGTCCCTCTACCAGCGACCGACCGAAACCCCCAGATGGAAGATAAAATGAAGGAACCGGACTTCCACAAATACATGCTTGGAATTCTAAATTGCACATCCACATTGTTATGAGTCTGAATGGTAATCATGTGTGATAGCATCATATATTATCTGTGTGTGTGGGATACCAATTTAGGCAGAACAGGAAACAAGCCTGTGTACAGGTTACAGATTACGTTTTCCTCTTCAATACACGGGTTCCTCAATCTATGTTGTCTATCAATAACCTACGCTAATGTAGTCGTCAAGTTAGAATTATTGTTAACATTGGAATGAATACAATCTTACATTTGGTGTCCCATCATTGAAAGACACTGCTATGGTTTATCCGAGGAATTGTCTGATTTAGTACACTAATACGTCTTTTAAAAGTTTCCCAAACAAACGACTACAAAACAATCAATGTCCATACAAAAATGCAAATAAGACCAGACCAGTAGTTGGCGACATAATGTTGCAAAGAACCATGTTAAAAATGCTTTTAAATGACGTAAATTGGGTCGGCGCTTCGTTCCTTGCATCACTAACGTACGCTAAGGTAGTAGTAAAGTCATAATTACAGCAAATCTTTGTACGTAAAATACTTCTAGTCAATAAATATTAAACAATCAAATAAAAAGCAGTAAGTATGGCAGAAGATGACACACCCAGATTCTGCCATGAGATGATGTATTCCTACACCGCACGC
The DNA here is from genome assembly GCF_054856515.1 of Filicampus tigris. NCBI lineage: Eukaryota > Metazoa > Chordata > Actinopteri > Syngnathiformes > Syngnathidae > Filicampus > Filicampus tigris. The sequence continues at coordinate 6,214,633 of NC_141231.1, read as the reverse complement.
TGTTCGTTTCCTCAAAATGCTGTATGTTGGGAATTACATAAAACAAGTAGTTCCTCGGAATAGAGACACACTAAAATTCTTACAATGGTCTTGGATATGTATGGATAAGTTAAGGTGCTATTTTATCTGAAGAGACCGACAGCAGCAAGAAAACCAGTCGCTGCAGCAGAGTGGAGAATGTGGAGAATTGTACTACATTAATAAGGCACAGCAACAGGGTATGCTAATGTTAGCATTTTTGCCATTTGCGGCCATGTATCCTCCAAAGTCATGATGAATCAGTGCAACCAATAAGTGAGCAGCATTGGTACCTGGTAATTTTGCCACTGGAAAAGCGTCAGTAGTAGTCATGGTCATAAGCATATTTGTTCATTCAGGGGAGTGAATGTGGCTCATGCGTTAAAGATATTAATATGCAAGTGATACATGTGTATTAGATTTGCATCAATGTAACTTTATTCTTAACACTGAGGGAACAACAACAGAAGCCTAAACCTTCCCTTGAAACAAATTTCAAAATCAATTCCCTCTCATATCCTCTCCTCTTAATCATGCCGAAACACCTCAATGTCGATGCAGTGGCATACACACGCACATGCACACAGAGATGACTCATCGGCCGATTGAAAAGATTCTCATGGTGCTGCGTGAATCAGCCTTAAAGCAGATGTGAAATGCAGGCTCGGGCTCTTTCTCTTTTGTGGAAACAACTGGGCACTCTTATGTGAACAATTCACACTTGTCAGCCTTAGGCATACACTGTTACCCCAATAATAAAACCTCTTGTTGTTAAACAAACTCATAACACAGGAGCAGGCTCTATTTTTTTGGGTGGGGAGTTTACACTGAAATTCTCTCTAACTCAATCTACTTTGCCTTAAGAATATTATGCCGGTCCAACAAAAGCAGATTCCTTATTTTATTATTGTGAGAAGAAGCATTTTACATTTTAAGGCGGTGAGGATGATGTCATGACTTTTGAGTGAATCCAGTAAACCTTTGTCCTGCCATCGTGTGGCTATCAACAGATACTGCACAATTTCAGTTTTATTCCCCACTATGCAGCTTCTCAGGCAAAACGGGTCCTTGCAGGCGTAACAGTAAAATCTGGATTTATTTCCTGGTCCTTTTCATACAAAATCCAACGCCGGATATAGCTGTTTGAAGTGCGGGTCCACAAAGCTGGGGCGGCTTTGGGAATTATATGTTGAATTGTGGCCACGTCAATGCTAGCCCCAGGAACAGCAACAGCTGCTTGCTTTCAACACAAAGGGGCGTAGCCAATGGGTCTAAGGTGTTATACTTCACAGTCTTTTTGCGAACCTAACACTGCTACACATCTGATACTACGTTGGAAGGTGGCAAATTCATGGGACAACTACTGGCAACTCCCCTACCCCAGAATACCCTGTTGGTGATTTACAGGAAGTCATAGAAGAACAAGAAATCGAGGCTGCTAGGCTAACTTTGTAACGACTTTCGGGTGGCAAACTTCACTTGGCATTTTTATTGTGGTGAATGACTTGGAAGAGACAAACAGCTGCTCCTCTGTGTCATGCAGCAGCACGAGTGTCATGTCGATTCCACATAAGACACACGTAAGGATTTGTTTGTGTAAATATTGATAATGTAAAGACTGTCAGCCAGACCGTTTTTACAGATCTAAGAGGGGAAAAAGCACTTTTAACACACCCCACAGCATAGGATAATCGCTCAAAATAATCTTTCAGAGACATTAGAGAATCAGTTCATTTTTTACTTTGATCGGGAGGGGCAAAAAAATAAATAAATACATTTATCCGATTATTGGTTTTATGTATAACCCACAAAAGTCTGAAACTACACTACTCAAAGAGAAAATTATTAGACGTCAAGATTTGCCACAATAATCCGCTACCACCTATTATTTTAAGCAGAATAGAATGGTCAAACCGACTTTCTCTTAATAGTTCTGTGAAGAAAGTAAAGCTCTGGAGCTAAACAAATGCCCCCCTTCAGTTTAGCATTGGAACTTTACTTTTCAGGACTTTCTTGCAGTTTTCCCTCTTTTGTAAAACCTTCCTTAAGTGGAAAGGTTAGACTACAACCTGCAATGACGCATGTGATAGTTAAAACTCAAATCAGCACTGCTATTGAGTGCTTGTTCAAGAGCTTTTATTGTCTACTCTCAATACACTAATGGCCATTCCCCAGGTCCCCATTTTAACATCACCTCACATTCAAGCGTTTCAGTTTTTCGTTATCCCTCCATCTGAGTCGCCTAAAATAGCTGCATCGTCGTCTGATTTCAAACAACACCCATGCAATTACCTTAATCTGTTTTATGGCTGGAACATTACCTGTTTGTGATGATCACAAAAGTACATCCTGACGTTTCAACCCCCGCTGGCCTCCCTGATCGTATTTTCCAAACCCCCGTCCATGTCGTGACACTGGACCGTGAGGTTTAGGGTCTGAGCGGGCTTCCACAATTATCTAATGGCTGGGGCCCTCTGTATTCCCTACTTGCTTGACTCACATTAGTTGAGCTAATGGCAGTGTGCAAAGTAGGCCGCACTCCCCGGGAGAGGCTGCAGGCATGCTGTAGATGACGGCGTAGCACTGAGGTGAGGTCTAAAATGACGAATGCCGGAGCTCTTTTGTTTACACGACACTGTTTTGAACTACAACCAGATTAAAACTTTCCGTCCTTTCGGCTATTTGTTTATATGACGACAACACCTTGAAAGCCAGTCTCAAAGTGGAAGTTCTGCAAAACCACCGTGTTGCAGTTTTGGTATAAATGCGAAGAAACAGAAGACAATAGCAATGTTCAGTGTAGGCATTAACAACAAAGATGGCCCACAAATTAGTTTATGCTTTTATAGCAACGTGTACATGCACTGAATCAAGATCCGTTAATCAAAATAGAGTGGAACTAATGTCAGATCACTTGGAGTTTGACGACTACTTTTGAGAAAATTTGCTTTTAAGTTTGGAAAAAAATAAATAGATCAGTAAAGACCTCAAGATCTCATCAGTTAAATAACAAGATTAAGCGTTTTTTTCTTTTACTTTGGTTGTTTTGGCAATACTTATTCCAAAAGGGCTGTTAAGAGAAGAAGAAAAAATATTTAAAAGTTATGCAAAGTGACTGATCTCACACTGAAGTTACAGTTTACAGTGATTAGAAAAACAACAACACATTTTGTCATGTCTGCATGACCTGACAGTAGAATACCATTTAGATTATCTTTTGTAAAATCATCCCTCTCTGGCGTCATCTTATGCCTCTAATTTAATTTTTAATTATTATTTCCGAACTTGTCACGGCGTGACTAAAACAAGGCAATCAGAGACTGAAGAGACAGAAGGCGTGACCGCCGCTCACAGGGGCTTGTGAGGACACATGCAGGCTCTCACAAAGGAAACTATCATAGTTTCTTGCCCAATTATTTAACTCCAGTTAGAAAAACAAGTTAAAAAGAAGGAATTGGAAAGCTTTCTACTTCATGTCAAGGAATATAAAGCAGTGACATGCGATAAAGTTCATGACTATGCCTCTGGAGTCTGATATAAAAATAAGAACCTAAAATGGAAGATTACACTACATTTTCATTTTGACCTTCATTGAAACATGTTTCAAATAAGGTCAAAATAGAATATTTTTCCAAAGCTTGCGATTATGCTTCAATCAACTCAACACATTATTTTTTACTCTTTATAGGTGGATGGACATGTAGGCGAAGTGACAGTATTGCCTCACTTGCCTACCCTGACCACACGTCCCTGATATTAAGGTGTTGTTTGAGGCGTGGACGGCTGCAACGACCAGCGCTGATGTGTTTAATTGATTGTACAATCCAAAAAATACAACATCAAACCAGTAACATTTCATTTTTGGCAGCCAAAACTTTCCAGTTGTTACTAGGTCGCTGTCATGTAAACATAGCCTTTATTTACAGAAGGCTGACAACGTGACACTGCACATGTTTGTGTTTGTGCCAGCGTAGTGGGTTAGTGACACTTTAATGATCGTTGTTTGTCCTGTTCTTTGCGGTCTGCTGCCAAAAGCAGTCAAGATGCACTGCGGAAAGTGTACTGTAGGCATGGAAATCTAATCACGGCGGAAAGAAGGTCACAGCAATATTCCTAGAAGAACGGTGAAAAGGGGAATTGTCCTTAATTGTATCCATAAATATCCCAACACAGACACGTGCCTCTCCCTCGAATGACACCTAAAAGGAAGAGATCTATTTTCTGAGCCTCCTCGACACACACACACTGCCGCAGACCATGTGAACATCCTATGCTTAGAATCCAGGTTGGTATGATGATATTAATAAAAAGGTCTCCAGTTACAAGTCAAAGCAGCTTCCTATACGAAATACTGTAGCTGGGAAGGCCTCACTGGGGAATTCTCCCTCTCCCTGGCTGAGACGGTCAAATGACATCCACGGTGGGGTCACATAGCTTCTTGCCAAGATTAGAATTCCTACGGGATGCTTAAACACATACACAGACAACCATGCATTCCTCCTTCTTACCGTTCGAGGTACTTCTCAGAGAAATTGAGCATCGTGTGAAACATGGCCATAGATTTGTTTGGCGTGACGGCATGTAAGCGTGTGTCTTAAGGGTGCGGGGTTATTTGGCAGTCACATTCCTCTCACCCCCTGGAGGCTCCGGCAGGAGTCTTTATAGCGCAGAGTTAGGAGGAGGCGGACCCTCGCACCACCAAATGGCTCTGTGTGTTTAGAGTGGATAGATTCCTTCCAGTGAGGCTGGATGGCTTTGCTCATACACCGACATTGCATTGGAATGACAACAAATCACTGCTCCTCTCAGTCTATTCGTCAAGTGCAAAACCTGGATGTACAGTATTATAATCAAGAATTTTGTGTTATAGATGACAAAGCCATTTATAATTTGATTTTATGTGACAGATAACCAGTCATATTTCCACTTTTTCTAATAACATTACATCTAATAGAGTCTTGAATTGGTTTTGTTTTCAATGTGGTGTTGTTGGGCAGTTTATGCTTACGTTGCTTTAAAACAAATCGTGTATATTTACTACACTTACACAAATCCTTTTGTGACTCGGAGGCTTATTTTACTAGAAAATATTGGTCAAATTATGCATTTGGGAGTACGATATTTCATTTTAAAAAATGTATACTACCACTCTAGATCGGTATGTGTCAAAACGGTAATCCTGTAAAAAAGTGACCAAAGCAGCAGTAATTTTATGTGAGCAACCTCTTATTATTTCATTGGCATCTCCTACACATTTTTGGTTTATTACCGTACTTTGTTGCTTATTGTCAGAAAATGGAATGTGTTTGGCTCAAGTTCTTGGGTGAGAACATCACCTGCCCTGAGTCAACACAATAGAGGGGGGAGGGTGATCTGGGGTTAGGTTATGGCAGACATATTGGGGATGGGTTCAGGAAAACAGCTGCACTCGGATGACCAAATAATGAGACAGTTTGAGAAAACAATGAGAGGAGTAAGTGTAGGAAATGAGGGAGGCATACGAAGCTGGTCAGACGGGCCTTTACAGAATATTGCCATAATCCTATAAAAGAGTTGTGTCTCAATTTAAGACATGAATAATTAAAACAAAAAACACACAGCCTCTTTCCATTCAATTGTGGGGAGGGTGAGCATTTTTGGGGAAATTCCATTTCACGTCACAGTCACATGGTCCGTGGCATGGCCTAACTCCGTGTTGACCACAAATAAGGATTTGCAAAATTATTGAATGTGTTTAACATTTAAGATCGTTGACCCCGACTGTTTTCTGAGAACTTCAGGGGGAAAAATGATCAAAATCTTAACACATCCCACACCACAGGAAAGCCATTCGGAATATTGAGACATCTGATAATCGGTCGGCCCTTGCAGACTTTGAATGAATGTAAGAAAAAATGTTCAAATTAGATTGGGTTATTCACTACATTTAATTTGATTATCGGTATGTGTGTACCCTATTTTAGTCTCTTCCCCAAAGAGGATCTGTAAAATTGTTGCTACCATAGGGCAGACAGCATTTACCCTTCGTACCAAATCCAGTGAGGTTATGATACCGACACGATCGTGCATGCCATGATCTGATATTTACATAAGTGATGTCAATGCCAGCGTCTGGTTTTGTGTGTAAAATTGATTATTTTTAACACAACAGGGAAGGCAAAGTGTGCAAAGAGTGTTAAACTTCACACTCCTGTCCCAGCATCACAAAAGGTCTATAGGCCAGATTTACACTGCATCGCTCGCATAGAGTCAGCTGCGATAGAGTAAATCTAAGCTACAGTAAAAATATTGACAATTGAATCTGATGTAAATATGATACATTTTGATTATTGTGTCATGCATATAATAGTACGCCCAGCCCACATGGGCTTATAAGACACCAAACAATCAGAATGACTTGGCACCAGGACCAAAATACAACAGAAACCTATTTCAAAAACAGTCTATCTTGTTTCCTTTTGCAAGCTTTGGAAAGAACATTTTCGATTACAAAAACATCAAAATCAATGTTTTCCTCATCTGCCCGATAGAACATATCAGGCAGATGTTTAAATAACAAAACAATTGCCGAGTCAACTTTTGCAGACCGTGAGCTTTCTTGTAGGCAGTTGCTTTAAATTGGTCAAGTGATATTTCTAGTCCACACTGTACAGACAAACAAAATGTATTTCATGTAGGCTACTCTTCTGTCACCAGCAATGATGACATTATCAAGATCACTGCTGGTATGTACTATATCACTTCATTAGCAAATGAGAGGCACGTGATAGCCTAACCACATCAACAAGGGCCGTTGAATAGGAACACAAGGAGAACAACAAAGATAACCATCACCCAATCAGCGCTATCCTCCTCCTTTGTCTTAAAATAATATGTATTAAGGAAAGAGCAAAGCCCTTCACAATAGAATGATTTATAATGAAAATTATAGATGACATACACCAACGACCAAGGGGAGTCTACGGCATTACGACCATCACTGTGTAATGTACTGTCACATGTAATTGGCCTCTCAAAGTCATAAACGAATCAGACAAGTATCCCCCCGCACGACATGCACATGTGCCTCAGTACAAATCCACTTCCTGCTTCTATTTCTGAACATCTTGCGTATTGTGCACAATGAGGATTTTATTTCCTCTAGGCTTATGTATAAGAACCTATTCTGTAAGTATGTATAGTAGAGAGCTTGTACTCAAATATTTATTGCTTACTTCAAGCCAGGGATCGTTGAAAATGGCTGAAAATAGCAAACAAAGAATAAAAGTGGAGATTCAAAAGGAGACAAGCAAAGCACTGTACAAGCTAGCATGAGATGTAATTTATTATGTAATTAATAACACGGGACAGTTACGCTGAATGAAGCAAATTCTCTAAATAATGTTAACAAGCATCCCAAAACATTACCAAGAAACTGGCCATATTTTGTATGGAATTTATTTACAGACTCACAAAGTAGAATCTAATTTGCAATGGTACAAAAAAAAAAAATGGAGCGTGGGTCAAAGCACGAGTGGGCAAACTTTAGTGCTCATGGGCCACATCGGATTTTTAAAAAGGAGAGATCATTCATAGATGAGGGGTGTATATACACTGTATATATATATATACAGTACTATTCATAATTATTAATATTGTATTATTGAAATTAATCAAATTATAATAAACAAAATATTTAAACAAAAATGTAAAATTGGTTATTTTACTAATACAAAGTATTTTAAAATTGATTATTTAAAATATATCAATTGGCTAATTACTTAATTATGAAAGGATGGGTTCAGTACTCACACAGTGATGGTGTGAATTAAGATTGAATGGGCGCCTGTCTCTCTGTCTGCCCTACGACTGACTGGCAACAAATCCTGGGAGTAGTCTGCCTTTTCTCCCAAAGTCAGATAGGCTCTTGTGCCCTGCAACACTAAACAGGCTTAGTGGTGTAGAAAATGAATGGAAGAATTACAAATACCTATACTGAAATGTCAGTTATAACAATACACGTAGAGTGTTTTAAAATTTTTGAGTGGGTAAAATCTGGATTTTGTGATTGTTGATTGATGAAATGACAAAGGATTTTGACCATTCAGTTCTAACATTAGCGATAATGTTAATTAGTACTACCAAACTGCTTGTTGTCATCTCTGCCAGGCACTCAAATTACAAAATTAGTTAAGCTCAAACCTCCTAAAATAATGATTTCCACAACTTTAAGTTGGTGGTGGTGGGTGGTGAGGGGTGGGAGGGGGCAGTTGTGGAATCTTAATCATTTAATCTTCCTAACCAAACACAGCTTGTGGACAAGAAGGAGAGAGCATGGAGCTACAAAACCGCCACTCCGAGCAGCTTTTATTGTCCTGGCTGAGAGTTAAAGTGCCTTGGTCATGATGAAGTGGAGTGTGAAAAGGCTCATTCAACAGCTGATGAATCATTGAGGCATCAACACACACACACACACACACACACACACGCCCACGCACGCACACACACGCAAGCAAAGTTTCGCACACAGCTAAAAATGTGAGGCACACACATGGCGACATACACACAGTTTCCGCACATCATTTACCACTTAAGTCCACGATGAGGAGCCTTTTTCACCATTGTCCTTGAACATGCTTCACTTACTTTATTTTGAGCTAAAGTCTAAATACATTTATCTGAAAAATGACCAAATTAGTCCAAATGGAGCCACCTGAGTAAGAGGTTTATCCACTCACGCCCGTGCAAACACAAATTAATGTGAGGACATGGACAATCCTACAGAGCTTCAAATTCAAATTCAAAAATGAAAACACTGTAATATGCATGCCAGGACATTATTTGGCGATGTCACTTTGTCAAGGCTGCAGCGGTGGGTTTCACTGTGATAGAGTTGAGCAGGCCCAGACAGAACTATACACATAAGCACATGTCCTGCATTTTCAGTTTCAGTGTCAAGCCTCAAAAAACATGAATGTCCAAAACTCCAGTTTCTTTGTAAACAGTCCCTAAACGAATCTCTAATAGTTGCCATTGAGTAGTGCATTAACATACTGTACAAAATCTTCCTAATAGACAGTATCTCTTGTAAAACGGAAGAAAATATTCAATTGCGCTTCAGGTTTTGATAAGGATGTGGATATGGTGTAGTGCTTCACACTTTCTAATACCTACTGTGAAGTGGTAGGACAGGAAGAAACTATTCAATTTTGTTTCAGATCCTGATAAAATGATCCCAAATTTCTCTCTCACTTGAGTTGATGGTGCATCGTTAGTTGTGTAGTGGTTCACATGGTTGACTGCAATTGAATTTTAGAAGGGGTGGGACATAGAAGGAACTTTTCAATTTTAAGATGGTCTTGGTAACAGTCTGAATCTAGGATTTCCTTCACACTTAATATGACATTAGCCAATGGTAGTATAGTGTTTCATACATCTGTATTTTCTAATATATTTTGCGGAGTGAAGGAGCGTTGAAAATAAATACAGGTATTCAATTCAGTTTGATATCCTGATAAAGGTATAGAGCTAGGATTTTTTGTTGACTTTAGTTGATATGTACTGTGGTGGTTCACATATCTGACTAACATCTTTGTGAAATTGTGATATATGGAATAAACTATCATGTTCTATTGTGGATATTGATAAATGTGTGGACGCAGGGTTTGTTTTCTGCTAGTTGATATGGGCCGTTGGTAGCATTGTAGTTATCGCGGCTGTTTCGAATAGAAAATATTCATTTCTGTTTGCGTGTCTGTGTGGGTACAGGGTGAATTTTCGTTTTCGTATTGTAGTGTTTCACAATGAATTTTTGCATTCTCTTGCTGGTCTTGATATCTAAATATTAGTTTATATGGGCCATAGGTAGCTAGGTGTTCACATAGTTGAATTTTTAATGGCACATGTAATGAACCTTTTCAGTTGCAGATCTTGATAAAAGTATAGATAGATCCAGCATTTAGTTGATCTAGGCCATCGGTAGTATGGTTATTCGCATATCTGACAAATCCCACTTATTGTCCCATTCACAAGTGCTGGCGGTCGGTTCAAGGCCATGCCCTGATCCTGACCAGCATACTGTAAATGTTAGAATTTGACGGGTCTTTTTTGTTGACATTTCCCCCTATAGGCAAAATTCAGGTGTTTGCAGGAATTGGGTGTTGAAGAAAATCCAGATTTTGGGGGGCCTTTGCAGAGGTATAACATGCTTGCAAACTATAAATAAAAGGACAGGAAAAGACAGGAGTTTACATGCAACAACAAAAAAATGCGGGATTACTTACAGGTTCTTGGATTTTTTCTTCTTGGTGCCGTCGGGGCCAACCTCGCAGCTGCAGGAGGATCCGGAGCTGAGCTGAGGGGAGAGGAAGGAAAGCACACACTGCATCATCCGAGAACCTCTGCGCAGGAAGAAAGAGGGCCCCGGTAAAGACAGCTTCAATGCGCTTGGACGGGTAACACGTTGAAATAAATGATCAGTCCATCTATATGATCCTCGAGTGAATATCCCAACAGTCGGAAAAGTGTCAGTACTCTTGGCACAGTCTGCATGTGGCAGTTGGTGTTTGCAAACAGTGCAAGTCAAGACTGGGACAATCTGTGTGTGAGAGTGGACTGTTGATTCTGCTACACCCCTCCCCTCCTGTGCCTGAGGTTTGAAGTGATGTGCCAAGAAACCAGCCCCCCACCCATCAACATCCCTCCCAACACCAGCCCCTCGCCATCCCTCCTGGTTTCACGTTACACTTTACGCCTAGCCTGCATTCCGATTGGTTTGGAAGGAAAGGGGAAGTTGCTTCAGGGTGGGGAAGGGGTCAGTCACTGCTAATCTGATGACCTGAAACTGGCCCATTGTATGCGGGTGTGTGGTGGGCTCAACATAATGAGCCATTGTACTACAGGAACCTGAATGAGAGCCCCTGGCCACAGCTGGTGGAACACATTGTGTGTGTTATTGTGAGTTTCTTTTGCCATGTTTCGGGAATCTCCCCTCTTTGTATGTTTTTAGGCAGTAGTCCAACATTATTGTCGTTAACGGACCCCCTGCATGCTCAAATCTTGAGTCATTTGAGTTCAGTCGAAGATGACATGATTGCAGAGGTGGTATGATGACTAGCATAACAGATTTTCCTATACCGTTTCATTGGTTGTGCCAGTGTTGGGACGTTTCGTAGGATTCCCTCCTAAACACATGACCATATATGATTTTCGATTGGCTGCAGTTTGACTCCATGCTGACAACAGCTGTAATTCTCCATTAGCAGAGAAGATACTAACTTTTTACGGTTGCCTTTTAAGTCTATGAGCCCATTGATGGCCCAGCCCTATAGAACAACAAGCTAGCGGTGCCCAAATAAAAAGCAGCACACAGCTAAGCCACTTTGGACTTAAAAGGGGAAGTCAACACAAACATTTTTTTTCAAGAATATGTTCTGTGCAACCCCACTAGTTGAAACAGGGCATTCTGATAAATATTGCGTTTGTGGAATGAGAGTTAATCCACCCATTTGTAGCCATCTCTGGGGGTGGCCATTTTGTCTTCTGTCGACTGAAAATGACATTGCAACTGCTCACAATGACCAATCACGGCTCAGATTCAGAAAACAGGTCAGCCGTGATTGGTCGTTGTGAGCAGTTGCAATGTCATTTTCAGTCGACAGAATGGCCACCCCCAGAGAAGGCTAAAAGTGAGTGCATTTGGCTGCTGAATTTATATTCCACAACAAAATAACGCAAAATTAATCAGATTAATTCATCAGAATGCCGTGTTTCAACTAGTGGGCCTGCTGGGAACATATTCTTGAGAAAAATATGTATGGGTTGATTTCCTCTCTTGACTTCCGCTTTAAAGTATTAATTAATAGAATTCAGGAACATTATATTTTCTGCCAACAACTGCTCATGGCATCTTATTCAAAGGAGAGAAAAGTGAGTCTTTCGTTTTTTAGGAAATTAGCTCTGATCGAGAAACATCGGTGTCTATGTGAGTTTAAAAGCTTGCAGATGGGGAGACATCAGGAAGGTGTGCAGTGTTTTATCGGTATTTCAGGAATTAAGAATTGTGTAATTTTATATAAATGTATTAGTGCTGTTTTTGTTTGCGGTCCTAGTTATCAAATAATGACATTTTCATGCTCTGAGAAACTGCCGACAAGCAAGCCAATGCCCAAAACAACGTTTTGATCCCGTTATCAATTTATAAACTTATATTGTAAAGAGTTCATCCGGTAGGTAAGTAGCGGATGCATGGCCCGACAGGATGTCGGAGCAAATGGAGTGGGGGTGTTGACTGAAGCTCTAAAAACATTTTCAGACTCAAGTCACAGTTGACTGTGAGAATGGATGTTGAGGGAGCGTCTAAAAATAAGGACAAGCATTGACACGGCATATTTTTAGTTTGCTACAATTGACTACTAAATGTATTTTCCATTAGCTGGTTAAAATCAAATCAAAAGTTAATTGTTCCTATAGTTTAAATTAATGTATGGATTAAACATGCCTCAAAAGTCAAAATAAGCTTTAGCCTTTCAAACAGTTAAAATGCAGCTCATCGCAATATTGGAATATTGGAAAGGCTCTCGCAGCTCAGCACCGTACAAGCAGTACCATCCACTTCCAGTAGCCAGAGGTGCACATAAGTGGTATGCATGACCACTGAAAACTAAAAGTGCACCATATTCAAATAAGTCACTCTGCATTTGAGTAACATTTTTTTTGGGGGGGTGGAGTGGAGCAGTGAGAGGGCTTGAGTAGGGTTATGTCATTTGCCAAATACATGGTTAAACTATTAAAACTTTATAGTGAACGTCATGCATGCAATCATGACGATAGCTGAGCACGGAAGGCCATTGAAGAAGTGGTGGGATTCATGGGCGCAACTACAACCATCAAAACATGTCTTTGAGGGTTGGGTGATAAAACGATAAAGGTATATCAGATGCGGTTGATAGATTTATATAAATTGTACCCATGTTTTGACAGACAGTGGATAGCCAATGATATTGAGAGTTGCTCAATGCTGAACGAATCATGTGGCTGTAATTGAGCCACAGCAAGTTAGGTGAAGCACACAGCAAAGCCAGCCACTCGCAACCACTGACTGACCGTATATATAACATTATAGACCACGGGGTCCTCATTCTCCAGGCGCAGTGAATATTATTTCAAATAATTTGGGGGGTGACTTCCGCTTTAAGAGGAACTGCTTATATACATCAATTTTGACTGATCAGAAAAAAATTATCATGGGATAATTTGTTTCCATATCGCTCAGCCCTAAATTGTCTTTACGTAAAAGCTGTCCATGGGGCAAAAAAATAGTTGGCGACCAATACCTAAGAGCATAGGTGTCAAACTCAAGGCCTGGGGGCCAGATCTGGCCCACGACATCCTTTTATGTTGCCCGCAAAGGCAAATCATGCGTGTCCACTTCATGTTTTGATTGAATTGAAATTGTCCTTACTTAACAAAACTGAGAAATTTTTGTTACCAACCGCCCCCCCCCCCCCCCTTTGAAATAAATTGAAAAATAGTTTAAAAAAATTCTGGTTATGGATTTCAAATTTGTTGGGTAGTGATAATATAAGGCGATCATACATTTGTATGGGTTCACAGTCACAACGGCCCTCCGAGGGAAGCCGTAAGTACGATGTGGCCGGCGACACAAATGAGTCTGACACCCCTGCCCTAGAGAATTGCGCCAAATTAGCTGATTGCACGGTCCCACGGTATGTCTTAAAGTTCATCCAGTGAGGTTGGGAAATAAATAAGCACCGAGCAACACCCTCTGGTGCTACTTTGAGAACCACACCAAAATGATTATGTGCACCCCATCTTCAACACTTCCCCTCATTAGCGTCACGAGTGAGATGGAGCCTATCAATATTTTACACTGGTTTGAAATCAGTGCAATGCTTCTGTCGCGTCAAGTTGCTTTCCTGATCTAACAAGCTCGCACAGTTTCACTATTTCATATAACCCTACAAGATTAAGAAGTAGCTAAATCATTTTATGAACTACACAATTTCTAATATGGTATCAGGAGAACAAGGAGTGAGGATCCGAACAAGAGGGGAGCGGGGTGCAGTCGAGTCAGGTCAGCGCGTGTTCCACTGGCTGCCTGCATGCAAAGACGTAATGCTCTTTTGACACCGTACCGCTATGTTCCAGCTGGATGTGATCCAATGCGGATAAAAGCAAACAGGAATGTGTCAGTGGTGATGACCTCATTCCCTCTCTGTCTCATATCCAAAACACGCAATATTGTGTCTTATTATGTTGCCGCATTGCAAGTCCATGATGAGTCCAACTACAGGTTACTCGGCTGACCTCCACCAGGGAACCACTACTTTTCATCACTGTCTGATGACAACCAGACATGTCCAATTACGAAACTATGGTGTCATAGGCAATAATGGAATTTCAATGTCCACCATCATTAACCCTTACTACCCGAAAGCACAAATGTGTCAAATCCAAAAGCTAAGCAAAACGTGGTAGCACACATTAGCATTAGCCCACAGTGTTAGCATATAGGCTCTGAAGTTCAGAGGTGTTAGGTATATTTGGGGGCAGAGGGGGTTGTCGGTGTTTAGAAATGTGTCCGCTGGACCACATGTACACAGATCCACTTCAGGAATTGACAAATTAAATTTAATTTGGAAGTTATTAGATGAAGTGCTGCCTCCATGAGTGAAAATACAACCCATGCTTTTACTGTCTTTACAGCCGCTCAGTTTGGTCTTTGGACTCTGGGCTTTTTGAGCATATGTAGTCACTCGTGCCATTGCAGCCCCCAAGCTCTGCCCCCAAGTAGAGGGGCGCGGGGTGAGTATTTTTTATATAAAGTTTTAAACCTTTGAGAAATATTGTTTTTGTTCTCTTTTCAAAGAAAGTATTTTTCAAGAAAGTAAATCAATAAATACAATTCTGGGGAAAAAATCAGTTAGGAGTGGGCGATATGAGCTAAAAAAATTCTCAATATTAAAAAAAAAGAAAATCTAAAATTTTATGATATTCTACAAAAAATATATATTGTAAACCTGCACTTGCTTCACAGAACAATTACGGATAGAAAGTGTTTGTTAGCAACAGCTCATGTTTATATTTTAAATTGCGGCAAATATCCGCAAAACATAGTACAACAATATTCGGTGGCTAAATTCAACAATGACAAACTTCAAATTATGTCTCGACTATATATGATGTTTTTATTGAATTCTGTGACTATTTATGTGAATTTAATGTTTGCTGTTATTCCCTCATGACAGATATCATCACATTTTGAGCTGCAGTAAGTACTGGTCTACCGCTGGCAACTCAGAATGAGAAAAGGTGTTTATTACCGCAGTCAAAATGAAAACAATGCGTTTTGATTATATAGTGATTCCGTGACACCGTAGAATACAGGTATGTAATTTGTGGAGTCCTTAACACAGATGGTAAGAGAGATACGACGTCTAGCGCTGTTATTGCATATACGTTTGTAGTGACAACAATTTAAGCCACAATCTTCCGACATCTCCAAAATTTTCCTAGTGTTTTTTTTATTTTTTTTTATGGGGGAGATTTGTTTTAACTCTAGCTTTTATTTACTTATTTATTTATTCCTGTTGTAAAGCATCTTTGAGTGTTTTGAAAAGCGCTTTGAAAATAAAATGTATTATTATTATTATATATTTACAATGTGGACTACGAGCGTGTAAGATGACTGTTAAGAGATTATTGAACATCCTGACTAATTTAACATGCTCACATAATGTGATGCTGATGATGTAGTTAGTTATGTTTCACCAACGTTTTTTCTTGCTTTGACAATGGTACAGTGTGTTTGTTTGCTCAACTCGGCCGAGTTTTCTGAGGTGTGTATGTTTACTTAGCTTTTCTTTAGCATACTTGTGGAGTCAGTTTTCCTCGTAATTCATACGGTGCGTGGTGGAACAGCTTTGTAGGTGAATTGCTCTTCAGAGCGACCGTTTGGTCGACTGGTTAGCACATCCGCCTCACAGTTCAGAGGTCGTGGGTTCGATCCCGGCTCTGGCCTCCCTGTGTGGAGTTTGCATGTTCTCCCCGTGCCTGTGTGGGTTTTCTCCGGGTACTCCAGTTTCCTCCCGCATTCCAAAAACATGCATGGTAAGTTGATTGGACTCTCTAAATTGCCCCTAGGTGTGATTGTGATTGTGAGAGTGGATGTTTGTTTTTGTGTGCCCTGCGATTGGCTGGCAACCAATTCAGGGTGTCCCCCGCCTACTGCCCGAAGACAGCTGGGATAGGCTCCAGCACGCCCCGCGACCCTTGTGAGGATAAGCGGTATAGATAATGGATGGATGGATGAAAACAATACTACTGTTGTAGAAATATAAGGACTTCTGTGACTTCGGTAGCTGCAAGTCTGTTGATGTAGCCAGCCATATGTTTAGACTCTCAGCAAAGCATTGTGTTAAAGTTTAATTGAATATCTATAAAGACGCCTTAAATGTGCATGATTCTTTCAACTGGCACACCCAAATCAGACTCAGTTCAGTGAAAGCCTGCAAAACCTCCAATATAAGCGGTGGTCGTGATATCTTGGCCTAGTTACCTACATGCAAGGTTGATGTTTCAACAGCTCTTTTATTAAGATTGCGCAAAGTGTATCTAACGTTGTCATTGAGATACAATTCCACTATTGCAACAAACAGAAATGTTTAATAGACCAGATGAAAACATTTCACTATAAAGTACAAGTGAACAAAAGCACAGTACTTATTTATTGTTTGCAACTGTTTTGCTGCCATTTAAAGCAGCTTTCTATTCTCATTAAAAGCAACTCCAAACCAACAACTGAATTATTTTTCATTGTATTTTCATTTTCATTATATTTGAAAACCAAGTCAGCTTTACTGATTCCAAAATGTAAAAAAACAACAACTGACTTTAGAACAAGGTAGTTGATTTAATACTCTACCATGTACCAAAAAGTATGCCCCAAAAAGACATTTTGAAGAAATGAACCAATGTCATTTAATTTCCAAGTCTGGCCCCAGTGAAAAACAGATCCACTGCACAAACTCTGACCAGTGAAGCATATTAAAGTGTGAGTCTTTCCTAAAAATAGCCGCTGTGTGTTTGTGTGCATACGTGCTGATTTTTACAGTCCGCTCACATGCTCGTTTAGAGTGCGTCACAAAACCCAGAACCTGCCAAAGCTCATGCGACTGCTTAAAGGGGCCCCCCCAAGGCGCTTGTTGCAGATGTTGACACGCCGTTGGGTGTTGCGGAATAGCGCTGCAGATAACAGCTTGAACACATGCATACGCACACCTGGCTGTGAAAGAGTGTGAAACGTGTCTGTGTGGACAAATGCATAGCGAGTACGTGTGAAGCTCAACACGTTTTGTCAATTTGGGTTGTCGCTGAAAGCAATTGTGGAGTTAAAATGAGTGGTGCAAAAGAGTATGTCTTTGTAATTAATGAAGCGCGATTAATCACTTTTTAATGGAATAACAATGTTGACAGTGAGACATAACTCAAATAGCTTTGGGTTGAGGCTACTAACAACAAACACATTAGCGCCATTTTTGTAAGTGTAATTATGGGAATATGATAATATGATCACAAGGCTCTATTCAAGTTGGCTATATTTAAGCTTTTAGAGGACTATTGTCAACTCAAGCACATTAAACATCTTAAAAACATATGTCATGCGCATTCCAGAACCCTGGAAATGCTAAAATACCCTTAGCCAAAGCTAACAGAGCAACGGTTTGATATAAAGTTCTATTTGTAAAAATAACATACGTACCTAAAATGTTGCAACGTAGGCTATAGCAGTTTTTTAAGTGTGAGTTTTCCATCTGTCTATTTTTAATAGCATTTGGCCTCATTATGGTCACAGGTGAGCTGCCTAGTGAGATTCAATAACAAGGAAATACATCCAAGTGTATTTATTCTTCAGTTTAACTCAGTTCTTGAGGCAGACTAGCCTTGCTCATATTAAAAGTAAAACTGTTGAATGTGAGCTGTGGTATTGCTGCATGTTTTGCATGAAGGTGATAACGCAGCCTTGCAGTGCTTCGGTGATAAGCTAAAGCCTCTTTCACACTGGCCATCAAAGCTGGCCTTTTCCCATCTTTTCCCCGGCTCGCTGTCTTATGTGTGATGTGTCATACTGATGCAGAATGGGCTGGTTGAATTTGACCCGGGAATCGTCAGAGCTGGGCACTCGACCCTTTTTTGCCGGTCCGTCCTCCGTTCGCAACCTGCGTATCCTTCCGGCCTTGTCCCTCCGTACTTATTCATAAAAAATTTGAAGCGGTTCTGTCCTTACATCCTCCCCGACCCAGCAAAAAGAAAAAAAAAAGCGGCCGTGCATCACGGCGTGGGAGAGATGCTAATGACAGAGGTTTATTTAAAGCTTATTAGCTGGCTAAGAAGTGATCAAGTCGAGAGCTGTAATGGAACTTCTTTATTTAACAGCAGTCATTATATGTCAATGCAGTGGACGTGAAAGAGGTCAGTCTCTGAACGGATGGGCAGAGACGCTTCTATTGGTCAGCCCTTCGGGTTTCTGATTGGCTTGCTGGTTTCCCCTCCGCTTCCGGAGAGCCAGCTGGAGCACTGACATCATCAGTTTGTGTGTGGAGAAACAAATCGCGCAGGAGCAGTTTCGGTGCTGCTACATGTGAATGTTCAATTGAATCTAGCGTCGCGATTCAATTGAAATCAATGTAGTTAGGCGAGGTTGCGGGACGGGGCGGGGGCCGACAATGTTTATGAATATGGCCGGGGGATTGCGGCCGGAAGGGTACCCAGGTCAAGGGTGGAGGTTCGCGGCCGGACGGGCAAAAAATGGTCAAGTGCCCAGCTCTGCGAATGAGCAAGCATCCATGATGACAATGAAAGAATTTTAACATCTGTAGTCAAGTCAATCGCTATAGTACACTGTATGCAGGTGGCGCATGGACAAACCACCAAGCAGAAATTTAAATACTATATCCCCTCTAAGTCTTAACTGCACAATTTGCAGACCAGCTTGCTCACGAACCTTTGAGCCAGTGGACTAAACAATGCCGGACAGAAGCTAAGATGAAGGTCAATGAGGTTTGCCTACAAAACTGGGCCAAATTATATCTGGCACAACAAAAACATTCTTCTGTTGTTGCTTGCAACAACAAAGGCAATCAAAGAACAATATTTTAGACGGCACTCAGGGAAACATTCTTGACCCAGTCAAGCCAAAACAATCTAAAAGAGTCGAGACGTGGAGGAATGACTGTCCATGTTTCCTTCTAACACATTGTCAAACCTCCTCTTTCTTCCTACTCTTTCATTCTTCTTACATTTGACAAAAAAAAAGTTGGCACCAAAGGACACAAACAAATGTTTTTGCTCCAAAAATGTCAGAATCATGACATTGTGTCAACACAACATACTGCATAACATGTTAATTCATAGAAGCTCAATGAAAATTTGCTATTTTCAAATTACTGTTTGACAATTTTTAAAAGGATTTAGTAGTCATGTTTGTGTGATTGAGGACCCAAATGCAGGAAGGCAGGAGAAGCAAGGGGTACTGAAGAAAATATTTATTAACAAAAACAAGGACAAACAAATCTTGAAAAGTCCAAAACGCAAAGTAGCAAAGAAACACTAAGAAACAAAACAACCTGACAGCAACAATGATCCGACAAGAACAGAACAAAAACCAGCAACTTACACGCAAGCATACTGACAAGACAACGAGAAACACCTGGACGAGACGCACAAGGTAGGAGGGAGCTGATTGGCAAACACAAGGGGGTGGAATGCACACAGGTGGACACAATCATTGGCGAGACAGACACAGAAATACTGAGAAAACAAAACTAAAAAAGCCCAAACATAACATTTAGTAGGCCAAAATAAAAGTTGCATTCGTTTCCCAGCATCACATTCCGCAAACACTGCACCGTGCCATAAAAACCTAAAGAAAATTCAAAGCACAGTTAAAGCATCAATAATAATTATAATAACAAGAACAAGAAAAAGAAGAAAAAAACATTTGTAGGACTGGAGCAAATTGCTTTCAAATCTATCATTAATGAAAACCTTTTATATAACTGTAAAAATGCAAAAGTATATATATACACATATATATATATATAGACATATATATATATATATATATATATATATATATATATATATATATATATATATATATATAGACATATATATATATATATATATATATATATATAGACATATATATATATAGACATATATATATATATATATATATATGTCTATATATATATATATATATACATGTACACGCAAAATTGTGTTACTTCACATTTATCGTTTCTGTCATTGTGGTCAATAGATCCTGCTGGGGAAAAGGTATTTAAAAAACGTGACTCCTCGTAAGTGCAAAATATTATTTTTCTCATATGCTGAGGTTTTGAAACTTTATAGTGGACCTGTTGCGTAACCGGCACACGGATCGCAAACCTAAGCAAACAAATGAATGCAGTTAGCGTGTTTGGATGATCATATCGGCCTCGATAAGATCTTCCTGGTGGATCTTGGCTCGAGGTAAGGAAAAGTTCTCTCTCTGTGAGGCCTTTTTACGACTCAGAAAATACAAACTAAAAGTCATTATGTAAACAAGGAGACACGTCCACCTCAAATATTTTCAGGCTTGACAGTGCACTCCCGGTGTGTTTGATTGCATAATCACCTTTCATTGTCTTTGCCACAGGAAATGTTTGGGCAACTATTCCAAATAAAGGGAAAATTAGGGGTAAAATAAACCATTGAGCCCCGGCAAGTATAGGGACACACAAACATACACGCACAGCCAGGGGCAAAACCATATTTATCTGAGAAGAAACCTGGTGACCCATAGACAGGATACTGACTCATTCCATGGTCAAGCCACGTAATGAACACACAAACAAAAGGTGCATTGTCTGCAAATTTCAGTACAGTATGCACGTTTGCGTGTGTTTGAGTGTGTGTGTATGTCTC
Source organism: Filicampus tigris (assembly GCF_054856515.1). Lineage (NCBI taxonomy): Eukaryota > Metazoa > Chordata > Actinopteri > Syngnathiformes > Syngnathidae > Filicampus > Filicampus tigris. Next base: position 6,193,645 of record NC_141231.1, on the reverse strand, counting down.
CTGTTATTCAGGGCCGCTCAGGAGATGGCTGCTTCCTGCGTGTCACAGGATGCTAGACGCTTGTGCGTCACTTCTCCGAGCTCCTTAAACAAGTGATCAGGTTACCTGCTCCAGTCCCGGAACTGACTGCTGCCATAAAGTCCCGTAAAGTATTACAGGCGATTTGTAGGACTTACGCTAACTTTTGCGGGAATTTTAAGACACGCCAGTGGTGCTATGCAACCGTTCCATCCATCCAGCCATCCAAGCATCCATCTATTCATTTTCTATAGCATTTGTTCTCATTAGGTTCACTCCATTCCAGGTCTGAGATACAGGTTAGGGTTCAAATCTTGGATCAGGCCCCCCTGTGTGAAGTCTGCATGTTCTTCCTATGCCGGTGTGGGTTCCTTTCAGATACTGTAGCTTCCTCAACATCAGACAATGGGTGGCTAGTGACCTCAACAACAATTCCAACTGATTGGGTCATCATACATGGACTGTTATTACAAATAGGAGGCACATAGAAAAGGTACTACGTGCGTTGTAGCGTCATCGGTGGGATAAATAAAGGGTCAAAAATGTTGTGAGGATGCTTTTGGCTACTTCCAAACAAACACTCAACACAAACTAGGCGCTGGAACCTTGGAAAAGCCGATACTTTTCTGAGAAACGAACGGGGATCAGACGTAAGGCATTAAACGGGGAATGTTGTGAACCACAGACGGGCCACTAATGCACCTGCTCTGGTAAAGGCTTCCACTGGATGTAAACAACTCGTAGCGGTCACGGAACTTCAGCACGTTTAGTGTTTAGAGTTGTATCTACAAGTCTTGTAAAATCTATTATATAATCCAACACTGGTGTCACGGTCGATAATTTGTTAGCACATCCGCGTCACAGTTCTGAGGTTGCGGATTTGAATCCAGACTGTGGCCTTCCTTATGAGGTTTACATATTATCTCATTCATTAATTAATTAATTCCAAACACATGCTGATAGATTAACTGAAGACTCTAAATCAGGGGTCAACAAACTTTTTTGAAGCTGAGAGCTACTTCTTGGCTACTGATTAGTGTGAAAGGCTACCAGTTTTATACACACTTCGGAAATAATGAATTTTCTCAAATTACGTTTAATTATAATAATATTGTTGTTAGAGCTGGGCTCTATAAATAATCAGCTAACTTGGCTAAGTAGTGCACAATAATTGTCAACACAAAAATTTCTGCCTCAAAAAGGGAAGCGGGGCGATTACCTGAGAAATCTATGGAATAATTGCTAGGATAATAAAGTCTAAAAAAATTATAAGTGCCAGCCCTATTATTATTAATAATTAATGGCATTCGTTTAGCCCTGTGACTGGCTGGTGACCAGTTTAGGGTGTAGTCCGCCTTTCACCCAAAATCAGCTGGGATAGGCCCTAGCACCGCCCACAACCCTGTACAGGATAAGCGGTGTTGAAGATGACACAGATGACATTCATTTATGTCTGCGATAGCCCCCCAACCAATTCAGGGTGTACCCCGCCTACTGCCCAAAAACTGCTGAGAGAGCCTCCAGCACCCCAGCGACTCACGTGAGGATAAGTGATTCAGATAAAGCATGGATTCATTCATGTGAAGACACTGATCTTATTAATAATTTCTGACAATAATTGGGAAACTGATAAATATCAATATGCAACACTTTTTCCTATAAATCTCTTCCATTGTTTACATTTTCAAATGATTACTTGTCTAATATTCCTAGAAAATCACAATGCCCCATCACTGGTGAGCTATTTTTGGAACAGGCCCACGTTGGTGACCCCCACTCTCAATTAAGCATAGGTGTAAATATGAGTGTGAAAGGGTGTTAAGTCTATTTGTTCCACAACATGCTAAAACGGCCACCAGACGCTTCCTGACGAGGTCCGATGTTACGACATCGGTGTTCGCTACATCAATCAGACGTCGGATTGGTCTATCTCGGCCTTTATATGTGTTTTGATTTCCAACAACATTTTGTGTTGTACAGTTTCCAACCAAATTCTAACGTTTGTTCCAGTGAATTCTTAACTCTTCACTGTACCATTTCAGACTGAATAATATTTGTATAATTTTCAAAAACCGTTTGTGCTGTACAATTTCCGACCTAATTTTTGTTTGTCAACTTTCCGAATGATTCTCGTGTTTTACCATTTCTGATTAAAAGTGTACAATTTCCGACAAGAATTCTAAGAATTGCAACAGTATAATTGTATTGTATAGGTTGCAACTTTCCTGTGCTGCAAAATTTCTGACTGAATTATTGCGCTTGTAAAAATTCTGATGAAATTATGCTGGTCATTTGATTTCTGACGAAAAGCATGTGTCGTATGACTTCCAACCAAAGTCTTCTGCTTGGACGATTTTCCACAAATTCTTGTGTGACACAATCCATCCATCCATTTTCGATACCGCTTTTCCTCACAAGGGTCGCGGGGCTTGCTGGAGCCTATCCCAGCTGTCTTCGGGCAATAGGCGGGGGACACCCTGAATTGGTTGCCAACCAATCGCAGGGCACACAGAGACAAACAACCGCACTCACAATCACATCTAGGGGCAATTTAGAGAGTCCAATCAACTTACCATGCATGTTTTTGGAATGTGGGAGGAAACCGGAGTGCCCGGAGAAAACCCACGCAGGCACGGGGAGAACATGCAAACTCCACACAGGGAGGCCGGAGCCGGGATCGAACCCACGACCTCTGAACTGTGAGGCGGACGTGCTAACCAGTCGACCACCGTGCCGCCTGTGTGACACAATGTCAGATTTAATTCTGATATAAGTATGATATTTGGCTAAATGATCTAAATGCAGAATAGACTTCTTCCTTAACCCCAATAGAGCTGCACTGGAGTGGATCATTCCCTTGTTCAACTAACCAAGCCAACCGTGTGGGGGAAGAAAACCAATGGCGCTCACTTGAAAGCACCCTGTGAGTTTGATGTCAGTGCAGAAGTCCTATTGAGACGTCAAACGATGATGGATGACATCCGCTCTTGTGTATCTTTGCGTTTAATTGCTCCTTTGACCCACGCAGTTTCCTGTGAGGACATCATGCATTCTTCACCTTGACTCCTACCACCTCGTGTTACTGATTGCGAGTCCAATGTTGCTGCATGAAAACAATTCACAAATCGAGCACAATCTGTTCCTGTTATCTCCCTGTTCGAACCTTTTGTGCTGCTGAGAGGGTGACACGGGTAAAAAGACATTAAGAGAGAGAATTACTTTTGACTATTACAACCTTCAATGTCATTGCACAGTGTACACGTTGACCCAATGATAGCAGTGGTTGAGTCAGTGACAAAACATTGCTTCTTTCAGATAAGTCCACGTGCAATGACGCCTAAACTACTTTATTGTCGACGACAATACTGAGTAACCCATTCTAATGCCATGGCAACTAGCGCTGTAAACACAACCACTCAAACGTACATGACGGAGCAATGAGCACGAGGCCGTCTGGATCATCTCCTGCAGAAGGTAAACATCAAGAGAAGCTTTCGTTATACCAGAGACTGCGTAAGCTTTACTAAACTAAGACAATCAGACAATGTCAGGCTCTTAAGCACCAACACAACACAAGCCCTTACATCTTACGTAAGTTTTAATGTGAGATTTGTTTAACTTCAGTCTGACGCATTATCATCATCATTAAATGACGTTTGGAAGGTTTGGGTTTTGGTGTAAAAACAATGGGGCTTCCATTTAAAGGAGATGTATCGTGGTGAATCAACTTTTTTTTTTAGCATTTAGCCAAAATGCCTTTTCCGAAAAAAACCCACCCCCAAAGTAATGTTTTCCTCCATTCATCCATTGGTGAACCGGGTGAGCCAAAATAACTCATCTTTCATAAGAAATGTGATCGTCATTGTTCTAAAGGTAATATATCATCATAGATATAACTATGGTTAGCTGTAGAAAGCTTAAAATAGCATGATACATCACCTTTAAGTAAATGAAATACATCATGCATCAGGATTTGACATTGTTTTGTTCTTCGTTTTATAGTTTTTGTTATGGTAGTACGTAGGCCTACAGTATTGTCACACATTATATGCTTAACTTTTGTTAACTTTTGAATTCTGACAGGATTCTTGGGTTTGCATCATTAACTCGTAATAAATTACTGTTTGTATAATTTCTGACTGAATTCTTGTTTATAAGATTATTCCTGAATTGAAACTGTACGATTTCGAAACCAAGCACTTCGTTTTGAGCAATTTATGACAAAATGCTTGCGTTTGTACAATTTACGAATGATCTATTGTTTGTACAATTTCCAATAGAATTTTCATTATTTTACGTTTATATTTGATGCTAATCAAATAGTCCAATTTATTTGGAATTCTTTTACTGGACTATTGAACTACTCTCATCTACTGATCAAGAACCTTATTAATTTCGATTTACATCAAACAAAAGATGGTCGGTCAAATGTCTGACAAGTCCACATATCTGACTTGGTGACTTCACACTAGAGGGTGAGATGGGGGTGGATTTCCACTCCCGTCCTATCCAACTCCCACAGAAAAAAAAAAAAATCACATCCTGTCCCAATCCCGGATGATGGAAAAAAAAATCATACCCCGTCCCGCTCCTGGTGAAAACGACTCCCACTCCCATCCTGCTCCCGCTCAGAATGACTCCCACTCCCGTACTTCTCCCATTTTGTAAATCAGCTACATTGAAAAATGGCTGCACATCTGTCGGGAGTTCTGTTTTTTTCCCTACTGGGTAATCCCGTTACCGTCTGCTGCCGTGACCTTTTTATCCCTGTCTCAATCCCGGGATTCAAGGTAAAGTTGATTTACATCCAATGGGAATCCTGTAGGATTCCTGGAACCCACGGGATTCCCCCAAAAATGTCAACCTCTAGTCGACACCAATATTTTTTTTCTAATTGACAGAATCTTGTGGATTTTAAAAGAAATATACCATGCATTAAAAAATTACATTCTAAACAGTTCCCCAAAATCTTAAAAAGCATCTTGTTGTGCTTTTGTCAAAAATGACAAAAGGATATATTAAAAAAAATAACATGCCTAACATCCACTTCTCTGTTGGAATTCTTGGTTTTTGGCGGGCGGGGTAATTCTGTCTCATGCAAATGACCCACTGCACAACAAGCGATGTTCCAATATGACAAATATGAGAAAACCTTTCATTGCTAACTCTTTTGATTGCCTCCCTTTACCAGGGACCACTCAAAATGAAAGGAAAAAACAATATGAGTAACATTAAATATACGTGTCCAGTTTTAGCTTCCAGTGCCATAAAGTGGAAAGGGGGAAGTTCTAAAACTAGAGTGGGAGAGCACACTTAAGATGTTTACTGGAAAAGACAGTTGGTGGTTTAATTTATTGCAAGCTGTGAAGTTAAAGACCATAAATGGCCAAGCTTTGCAATTGAGTTTGTTCCAGTTTTTGCCAATACACTCAGCCCGCAGAACACTGTGTTGACTGTACTCAGAGTTTGTTCATGTCCGTAAATATTTACCCATTTGCATTTAGTATTTTTGTGTTGCCCGACATTGATTTGAACTTTTGTCCCGTGCCAGCCTTCTATGTAAACAACACGCGACTCTTGTGATTCAATTGATCAATTGACTGTCCAAGGACATGCCGGTTGTGATAAGTACGGCGGCCTGACTATTTTTTTCATCTTTTATTCCCATCTAGACCAAACAACATTAACACTCATCATCAGCAGATATTTCAGCACTGTTTCCATAAACCTCCAATGAAATAATGGTGGAAATCTATTTTCAGCTACACTCACGTGCAGCAGTGTGACGTGCAGAGCTAAACCGTGAGACAGATTAATCGGAACAACGCATTTGTCTTAACAGAGCAGAGCAGTGCTTTACCCAAAAAGGACACTTTGTTAACCGATAATTTTGTTCACGTGCTCAAAATGGTTTCCCGTAATTGCTCATCACATGGGAGAATTAGGGTCTTTTGCTATAATGCAGTTTTAGAAATCTACGGCTAGAGATGGATTCAAATTTCTGGACCCGCTACTTTATTAGTGTGGAGAGTGACATGAATATAAAAAATGACATTTTTTACAGAGGTGGCATTCGGTCAGTACTGAAGGAAGGTCTGTCAGTCTGTCACCGATGGACTCCGTTTCGCTGACGAATGACGATAGAACCGGATTTTCATCCGTCAACGGAATTGTCATGAACCAGGTCACTACCGATAGACCTTCTTAGTCCGTTACTGATGGACTCCCATTAGTATAGATCATGGATAGATTTAGCAGAGACAGGAGCAAGAGAGACAGGAGTGTGTTTAAAATAACAGTGGTGGCGTGACGGACTTATGGTGACGGACTTGGCTGGCGGACCGGTGTAATTTTCTGGCAGTCCTAAAATAGCATTGACAAACTGGAATTTAGTGAGAACAGAAGCGTGGTTAAAATAATGATGACAAAATGATGGACTGGCAATGACAGTTTTGGTTTGGCTTGAACTGATGATAGAGTGACAATGACGGATGGGTGGCCCGGCTGCTGGCGAATGAGAAATGACGGACCGGCAAAATTTACTTACGCACCCCTCTCTGAATATATCATGTATTGATTGTCGAAGTCAGAGGCGGAAATGACGTTTATTTCCGTCATGACGTTGTGCATGCGTGGGGTTTGGATGGGGATATTCCGATCAATCACAATTACCATGTATACAGGAGTAAAGGTCTGATCACGCATGTAAATGGGATATTCCGAATGTTTAAAAAAAACTGAATTTTGACCATTACCGAATATTGATGGCATGTAAACGTAGTCTATGTTATGATGATGAAGATGATGATTATCAGTAGCATTAGTGGTAGTAGTCATAGAAGTGTGTTGGCGGTAGTAGTACTGTATTTTAGTTAAAGACGAAGTCAACCCTAATATTTTCTTCACAAGAATATGTTCTACGCAGGCCCACCAGTTGAAACATGGCATTCCGATTAATATTGCATTTGTGGAATATGAGTTAAGCAGCAAAATCCACCCCCTTTTCAGCCATCTCAGGGGGCGGCCATTTTGTCACATCTGTCAAATGAAAATGACATCGCAATTGCTCAGTGCTCAGATAACGACCAATCATGACTCATCATCAGAAAACAGGTCAGCGGTGAAGGCGCATAGGACATATTGCAAATAATTTTTGGGAGTTGACTCCCGCTTTAAGTGAATTCTTTAGTATTTGAATTAAGTAGTCAAAACCTTCAAAGTGTTTACACTTGATACTGTCTGTATTAATAACTAATTAATAACTACAATCACTCATTCCAAAAAATTAACCTGACTCAATTACTGTAATAATTAATTTTTGTTTTAGCAACTCAGTTGGAGCATTTTAAGTAGACCTATTGATAATAATATTCTTATTTTTTACCTTGTACTGAAGACACAGCTTTTTTTGGTTACCTTGTACTGAGGACACAGCATCAGGAACAGGAACAGCTTGGAATTTGGTATCTTGCTTAAGGACACTTCGACATGGTCATGGTCAAGGGTTGGGGTTGAACCCACAACCTTCAGACTGAGAGATGACCACTCAACCGTCTGAGCCATGCCGCGCTGGTGGGCTGATTGGCTGATGTACATATCACAGTGCACAAAATACAGTACAGAGGATACACTGCAATATTCGCATGTGTCATGTTGAAGTGTTCTCAAGCAATATACTTGCTCCGGATGCTGTGTCAGTCGTGTTAAAGCGCTTTGACTATCTTCAAGGCAGAAAAACGCTATACAACCCAAAGCTCATTTATAAATTTAGCATTTTACTCCTAATTAATTTTGAGCAAAAATGATTATGTAACGCGGCACGGTGATCGACTGGTTAGCACGCCCGCCTCACAGTTCGGAGGTTGTGGGTTCGATCCCGGCTCCGGCCTCCCTGTATGGAGTTTGCATGTTCTCCCCGTGCCTGCGTGGGTTTTCTCCGGGTACTCCGGTTTCCTCCCACATTCCAAAAACATGCATGGTGGGTTGATTGGCCCTGCGATTGGCTGGCACCCAATACAGGGTGTCCCCCGCCTACTGCCCGAAGACAGCTGGGATAGGCTCCAGCACGCCCCGTGACCCTTGTGAGGAGAAGCGGTATAGATAATGGATGATTACGTAACACTGAATTCACTTGTGTTACTTTTAAACAATAAATATCTTTTTTATACATTGTTTGGAGTTGCTGTATTAAACTTGAATTAATCATTGAAATCGGTTTCTTCAAACCGTTTGAGTTGAACTAACTCATCAGGTTATGTGAATTTAGCCAAAGTACTCAACACCTCCCAATAAACACCTTGTACGGTCTATATTTGCATAAATAAATACTCCTGGCCATTATTTGAAGACATGACATTATTAGTAGTTTCAACTCCAATATTTGGGCAAAATGAGAGGTGGGTCATACTGTACGTAGTCACCCCCCCAAATGAACTGCAGTGCTACAAAACCAGCAGGAAGTATTCCTCCAGTATTTACATCTGCTCAGTACCATACTCATCCTGTGTCCTACCCACGCTGTACGTAAAACAAACGTAACTTACAGTATGCCCACTTTTGTTCCACCCACTTGCATGGACACTTGACACGGCGCAAGGGAATGTAAGTCGCCCTTAACAATCTCACTGCCAAATGCGTAGTAACTGCTTCCACCGCACATCTGCCAAGACGGACGGTATTTACATGCATTTCAAACAAAACATTTTACATCCCATAAACAAAATGTTTACAGGCCGTGTGTCTGTCCTGAGGTCTCAGTGAATGCAGTGTCTTCAAAAAAGAGGAAGAAAAATGGAAGTGTTGTGTGTAAATGTGGGGGTGGAATTGGCAGTTTTCTATTTGGGCCTCATGATGTAAATTAAAAGTTGTAATACTGTTACAAATACCAAGACACCCCATCCTATAATTTTCAGGAGAGAAAGGCTATAATCGTCCCAAAAGCAGCAGTCAAGAAACCCACATATTCGCTGATGTCTTTTTAACATGGAACCCATTCAAAACTGTAATCAAATGATATGCAATTTCCTTTGTGGAAATCAAAGCGACACTATTCCTCTTGACATGCTCCCTGTCCACTTCTGCTTCTCCTGTCAAAGAGAGGAAGGAGAAGGTGCAGAGCGGAACAAAAAAAAAAAAAACAACAGGCGCAGAGATGGCACTTGTTCCACGGGGCATAAATCAAAGCCCAAGCCAAATTTGGGGCGTCATCTGATTTATTAATTGCAAACAGTTTTAAAAAAACTGTGAGTTAGTGGCATTTAACCCTTTCATGCACAGTGGTCAGTAGAGTGGACAGCTATTTAAAAGTTGCTTTCGCCTATATTAATTAATCAAAAAAATGTATTTATATTTTAAATAGTTACCGGTACATCACATCATAATTAATGCATGAAAGGGTTCAAATATTTTTAAAAAATTAGATGAATTAATATCGGCGAAAGCAACTTTTAAATAGCCTTTCATGTACAGTTGTGACCACTGTGCATGAAAGGGTTAAGTTCCAGTACTGTACAGTATTTGAGAACATTTTGATAGCAAAGTGCTCTTACAATAATTAATTCGGAAAGTATAATACAGGTTTCAGGCTCAACATGTATGACACTGGGGAGTGTCATTTGGGGCCAAGTAGTGGGTTCCTTCCTTCAAGTGGATGCGCATATATGTGAATCTTTATTCAGCCAACTAATGAGCTTTAAATCAACTGTTCAGCAGCGCAGGATATCACGGCAGAGTATCAAAGCCTCTGTCATTAGCATCTCCCCGTCATGCAGTCACACTGGTCATAAAATGCAAGGCGTTTGCCCCAGAGAGAATAACCAGGTATCTTAGCTCTAGGATGCCGTTGATCCCCGCCGGCATGGTGGATTTATTTTGTACGACACCATGCGCAATAACCGACCTGGATTTTACTTTTGGCCACAATATGGAGCGGGATCCTTGTGAAAGTAAGACATCTTAAACTAAAAAGTAAAACATTTTGAAATTTTAGCTCGTGGCTGACTGACGCTGAACTTTACCGTTCATAACTTTGCAAATAGGTGAATGTGAGAGTTTGTAAAGCTTTGATTTAGATACAATGCCGTAAAAGAGCATTCTATTTACCATTTTAATCAAATGAGATTTTTGATCTGTTGGACTATGGCTTTTTTCTTATTTTAAAAATGAGTTATTACTTATTTTATTACTATTTTAATATCACTTTTATATTATTGCCGCGGTTACTTTAAATCATTTTCATATCATTTGAACTGTTTCTACAAAATTGACTAAGCTTCTTACTGTTGCTACATTAATTATACAATACAATTTCATTAATATTGCTTGAAATACTACTTTAATAATTATTCAAATTTTAATCATTTTATTTCTTTAAAATTATAGTAATTGAATCATTATAGGTGATTTCACTTTAATACTGCATTAGTTTAATTGTGATTATTTTGGTAATTCCTTTAATTATTAGGTTTTTAATGATTAAAATCCCCATAATTATTAATCCCAAGTGATGCTCATTTTCACCATAAAAGCAACACCTACTACCACTACTACTACTACTATAATTAAAAAAAAGATCAATCCTTTAATGCATGTCATAGTGTTGTGATTGTGCATGCATGCAAAGAGGAAACGCGTATAGAAACTTCATATTCCTTTCAAGGACTGTTGTTGTTCTGGGAATTTGAAAGCATCAAGCTACATTACATCAAACTAGATTACTGCCTGTGGGTTGCCATGCATAGGCACAAATACTGTACACACACACATTTAGTATCTGCCACAAGATTGACTGTATGTGTGCGAGGGTGACAGATGACATTAAATAGTGGAAATACACTCCTTAAATGAGCTGTGCCCATGACGCCAACTGTGGTGGTCCAGTTGGCCTTGACTCAGGCGGGACCAATCGTCTCGGGCCTTGCGGGAGGCACCGCTGCTTGCTCACACGCACACTCACACATATACAGTGCAATCTCAATGCCATTTAAGGCTGCCGAAAGTGCTGACAGTCCAGCTGCCAGAGCCAGATAAGGAGGAGTCCCCGCCCCTGACTAATCCAAAAGTGATGGAGTGCCCTCCACATGATGAGCTACCTTCTTGTCATATATAAGCATTCAAGAGTGACAGCTTTGAATATATACATGACATATAGTGATAAAGACCTACCAACAACAACAACTTAGGGGATGATGTAAAACACACTAGAAGAATCAAACCACAAAAGGCACAAAGTCTAACGTCTCAAATGTGATTCTGACATACGACGATGTGATGCATGCTGCCCTCTGTTGGACAACTAGTGATACTGCTCTTGCACTGCAGTATTGGCAGCAAAGAAGCAGCTCTCAGAACTAAATGCAGACCACAGGGAGTCCTCAGTCTACGACAGTCTCGTTCCCAAGGTGACGATGAATGTGTACGTAACTTGGTACCAAAAATCATAGTTACATACAAATAGCTGTATGAAAAACACTTCAGACATTAGATTAAATATGCAGACAGTTGAGCCAAAATGATGAATTAAAGTATATTTTTAATTGTTAAATGGCTATAAAAAACACTAGAAAGTTTGATACATAACGTTTGTCATACCAACATGTTTTGTAGTGTTGGGACTTTTTGTGAAATAAACAGTGCCATTTAGTATTTCCTTACATGCGCTTGCTTCCTGTTACCACTAGATGTCCCTCCATCCAGTGAAGTCAAACATGGAGCAGATTCAGCATCAAGTACAACTAACATTGTGAAATGATTACCACTTTGACATTTTAAGTCAAAACTGAGAATTGCCTGTTGGCTGGTGTTGTACTAGTGTACCCAATAAAGTGGTAAGTGAGCGTTAAATGTTTCCCAGTGTTTTGTGTGCATGCCCAGAAGGATTTGAGTTTACATTTAAGGTTAGATTGAGGTCATGACTATGCGCCTGTGCTTCAGCTGCAACGGGCTCAGGAAGGCATTATGTCAATGACGCACCCTGCAACTGAAGGAGCACCAGGATGTGTGTGTGGGTCTGTGTGTGTGTGTGTGTGTGTGCCTTGTCTCTATTTAAGAGTTGAAACTTAGACTTAAAATTAGGGAGAATAGACGGACTGTTATGACGATGCTTAATATGTCAGATTAAAGGTCTCTGGAAGTTCATTCAATCAACAACGCATCAATACAACTACAGAAAGACAAGGATTTGTTTTTGATTAGTCACGGAGGGCTGCTATTTATATATATGCGTGCACACCTTAGATTTAACTCATGACTGCTTGGTGCATCAAATGTCAAGGACAGAGGCTCATGATAGGCTCTTGTAAATATGCATTCCCACAACGGAATGAAACAATAATTTGTGTGTCGTTTGTATGCGTCAGTGTGTGTGTGTGTGTGTGTGTGTGCGTGTGTGTGCATGTGTGCAGCATGCATACTGTATTAGATTAGATGTGTGTGTCTGTGGACCTTTGATTAAACTCCTGACTGTTTGGTGCTTCAGATGTCAAGGGCTCAGAAATGTGTTTCGTCAATGAGGCATCCCCACAACTATAGGTAAACGCGGATAATTGTTTGTTTTCACTTTGCACGCGGGTACATTAGGATAAATTCATGATTGCTTGGTGCTTCAGATGGGAAGGGATCAGAAATGTGTTTTGTCAACATGCATCCCCACTATTAAAAGAATAAAAGAACATGTGCATGTTCAGTTATGCGTGTACATACATCTTGTATGTGTTCATGAGGTCGAACTTAACTTAACGTTAATGCTAGATTTGAGTAATGACGCAGCGTGGTGCTTCAGATGTGAGGGGCTTACACTGTAAAAAAAAAAAAAAAAAAAAAAAAGTCAGGTGAACTCAAATTTTCAAAGCAACAAATTTTGATAAAATTTTAAGTTGGGCAATTCAACTAAATACAACTAGAACTGTTGTCCCTTGTATTGCCCCCAACTTAGAGAGGAAACCAACCTAAAAGTATTTTTTTCAAGAATATGTTCCCAGCAGGCCCACTAGTTGAAACACGGCATCCTGAATAATAGTGTGTTTGTGCAATATGAGTTTAAGCAGCAAAATTCACCCATTTTTAACCATCTCAGGGGGCGGCCATCTTGTCATTTCTGCCGACTGAAAATTACATCACAACTACACAGGGCTCAGGGAAAGTAAACGTCTTTGTGGATCTTGTCCGCCATAGTTTGCTTTGTACTGTATTGACATTGTTCTAGTTGAAACTTGTCTTTTACTATGTCTGCATGTTATGTACATTATGTATATTATGTATTTGTATAATATACAAAACAAAAAAAAAGACCAATCACAGCTCGCATGTGTTCTAAAGCTGAGCCGTGATTGGTTGTTACCTGAGCCCTGTGTAGTTGTGATGTCATTTTCAGTCGACAGAAGTGACAAAATGGCCGCCCCCAGAGATGGCTTAAAACGAGTGGATTTTGTTGCTTACCTCATATTCCACAAACACAATATAAATCAGAACTCAGCAGATTGTTTTGAAGCAAACAACTTGCTTTGTTGTGCCAATGTCAGTAATTTGGATTTTAAAGTTGTTCCAACTTCAATGACTGTTTCGCCCCCCAAAATACAGGTTGTGATTTTTTTTTTTTTACAGTCGAGTGTATTTTGGGCAATACGAGGTGTGTCAGAGAAGTTCCAGGACTGGAGTCACAAAAGCTATATTTCAAGTCCAAACCACAAGATTTTCCCTTTGAAGTCATCCGCCTGGAATGTAATGCACTGCCTTAGCCTTCTCTGCCATACTTTAATGCATTCCTGAAAAGATTCTTCCCGGATTCTCCGGAGCCAGGTCGGGTGAGTTGGGAGATTGCTGCAACATGGCGATGTCAGATGCTCAGAACATTGTGTGCAGCCATAAGTTGTCCTGCCACAACTCTCGCCTCTTCTTGCGCATTGAACGAAGCAAACGCTACAGGATCCCTTTGTAGACAAGCTGGTTGATCGCCGGCGCTGTGGCACGAACTCACAGTGGATGATGTCATGACATGACAACACGTCTTGGACTGTCTTGCTCCCTTCAGCCTTGGCGATGTTGGCCTCTTCCGCTGAAGTCTCTGGCCTTTGGTGTTTTGGTCGTACTCGAAGACCCATGACTCATCACCGGGGATGACTTTCCCTAGCAAGTCTGGTCTCATTGGCCTCATCATCACTCACTGTGCTCATTGTTTGACGACCTAACACAGAGGATATGTACATAAAAGCATGTGGGGAAAGAAAAATCTATGGTTTCAGAGCTGAGGTCACAGTCATATACTCCGGGGCGATTACATTCAAAAGGGGCATTTTTTTTCGTATCGTTTGGATTTGAAATATGTCTTTTGTGACATCACTTCTGGAACTTGATTGACACCCCTTTTATGCATCCCCACAGCTACAGCAAAACAAGGACGAGTGTGTCCCGTCATGCTCAAGCTCATACAAGCCAAAGCGTGGACGTGCTTACCTTCCTCCCAGAGAAGAGCATGCATAGCTGATGCATCGAGCCTCCGTTCTTGGTCAGCTCTTTCTTTAGTGTCTTGGGCGAGGGTAGCGTCCAGCCGCCTTTATGGCGCCCGCCGCCAGTCTCCAAGCAGTTGATGGCATTGTCGGAGGTGAAGCAGGGCGTGCGCGGGTCCTGCAGCAGGCTGCCCTCGCTGTGGGTGCGTCGGCGCAGCGAGTTCTGCACGCTGAGGCCCCCGCCGCCGTGCTTCTCGCAGGTGGCGCCCTCCACCATGGAGCGCCGCTTGCTGTCGCTGCGCTGCAGGTAGGCGTCGTCGCTGTCGTCTTCCTCCGAGTCGTCCTCGTCATCCTCGTCTTCCTCCTCCTCCTCTTCCTCGTCGTATTCTTCTTCGTCGGTGTTGGGCGAGGAGAGGGCGTCGGCGCTGAAGGAGCGGTCCAGGCGCAGCTCAGGGATGACGAATGACGATGAGGAGGACGAAGGAGGGGCGTTTGTGTCGGCCGGCTCGGAAGCGTTGTCCTCGTCCGCGTTTGACACCAGCAGGTGGAGGTGAACTTCCTCTTCCTGTCGCTCTACTAACTCCTCCAACTCGCTTTTCCCGCTTGCACCCTCCTCTTCCTCATACTCTTCCTCTCTCCTGTTGCCCTCTCTCCAGATCTCCATCTCGTGTTCGTCCATGCTCTTCCAGTCCTCGCCCTCGGTGGAAGGCGGAGGCGTGGGGGGCACCCTGTGGCGCTCCTCGGACCCGCCCAGTCTACCGAGGGGCAGGTAGACCTCATTTAGTGGGCTGAGGGGCTCCGAGGGGTGGGGACTGCTCAGGGTTAAGGGTTCGGAGGGGCTGGACGGATACAGGCTGCTCTCCTCCCCCTCAGAACTGCGAGGAGGCAGGTGGAGGCACGCACCCCCTCGATCCCCCCCAACTCCGCCCAACTCACAAGAGGGCGCGTCCACCTTTGGTTCCAACATCTGCACAGACACACAAGAAGAGACAACGTTCGTATAAGCGATCACAATTTGCGTCCGCTCGGTGACGTGTCTGCTGAATGCACCACACGCACGAACAGAGGTGGGCACGACGGACTCATGTTTTCGTTTGCGGACTCATGACTGACGGTAACTTTGAACCACTGAGGGAAAAAACCCAGATGGAAAAGATTTTTCAGCTGTCCACTGGACAACCCCGACAAGCAAAGACGGGTGGAAGTTTGACGAGACGAGACGAGAAGCAGGAGCAGTTTTACTGACGGCCCTAAAATAGTGGTGACGAAATGTAATTTAGTGATGAAGGAAGCATGTTGGAAATAGTGATGACGGACTGGGCCGGCCAGAAATAACGATGGACGGATGATGAGGGAATTTCAGGTCCGCCGCTGCCGAATGATGGAAGTTCGCTGACGTGCCCACCACTGTACACCAATATGCACATTATATTGACAAACGGAATTCTGGAGCTTGGTGATGAAGTGCTGCTTGCATGAGTAAAAAATACTGTAGCATTTTCTTTTAGCACTTCTACTGTTGCTACTACTTATTACTGTTTTTACTTTATGGGAGCTTGCATGTGTCATTTTCATGTTAGCACACCCCACTCCACTGTGGCTCATTTGCATGAGACAAGACCACTCCTTCAAAATGAACAAATGTTATTGTTGATTCTTTAAAGGAGATTGCTTGCTCCATTTAGAATTTTTTTTTTTGTTTGAAAAACTGTTAAAAAGAAAAATGTCTTGTTTGCAGTCTCATTTCCTGGAGTCAAGGTACTTTGAGTCACCATGTGTTGTCACTTAAAAACATTTTTAAAGAAAAAGATTGTTCAAGATTTTCAACCTTTCGAAGACTTGGTGGTATAGAAAGTGCATTGGACCAGAACATGATTTCATTAGTTTGTACTTAAATTATTCAGAATATTACAGCGCTTAGTATGATGAACTTTACTGCACCACCTCATCAGTGAAGCATGGTGGTGCAGTGTCATGTATGGTGGATCCGGTTCCATTGTATTTATTGATGTTACCACTGACAAAAGCAGCAAGGTGAATTCTGAAGTGTTTTCGATAATATTATCTGCTAATACTCAGCCAAATGCTTCCGATCTCATTGGATGGTGCTTCACAGTGTAGATGGACAATGACCCGAAGCATATGGACCTGACTGTAGTTGTATGCAGAGCTGGGCATTCCGCCGATGTGACGGACAGGTCCGTCTATCCGCCTATGACGGAAGCCCATTTTGTAGGCAATAAAAAAAAAGGCAGTAAACAGTCGGACTAAGCATAGTTTGAAGAGCATTTTTATCGTCTATGTAATTGTCTATCGTCTATTATTAAACTACGACCAGAGTAAGAGCCATACTGTTAATCGATGTTGGATTTTAAATATCCAACAAACCACATTTTGTGTTATTTTGCTGATGATTCATACGTAACATGCAGGGAGAAAAAAATGACTCACAGTTTCGCTGAACATCATAATGAATCTTAAGAGTGGAGTTATCAATAAAAGCCAAGCCTCTTGAAAAAGGTTATGACAGTAATAAATGGTCAAAGTCAAAAGACACCATCCATCTTTTCTCTGTTTGAATGGCTGAACTATAGCTGTAAATCAACACACCCACAGAAAAAGCATGCAACACGCACGATCCATCTTACCACCCATACTCACTAAGCCCACCTTTAACCTCTCCCAGCCCACAGAACTGTCGGCGGTTGCATCTTTGAGTGGGCCAGCGATAGTCCACGCCCACATCTAGATTTTAAGATGATACATTTATAATAAATATAAATATTTAATGTTCAACAATGTTGTTGTGCGAAAAAGAAACAACAACTGCTGATGCAATGACCCCACTTGGTGACTAAGTACCTTTACTCATTACTGTTCCAGGAAATGAGAGTGCAAACAAGGCATTTTTCTTTTTAATGTTTAAGGCGTTATTGCTCACTTGCTCATAATGTGCATGGTGATTAGACTAAAGCAGAGGAAGACTATTGCAACACTGAGGAGGCCTTCAAATCTTATGTGAGACCATTAAAATGAGTGTGAAAAGTTGAGGTGCCATGCATCGATAGTCACTAAGCTTCCGTATGCTGTAACTTCAAACACCATTTGAAGTGATTTGAAAAAGAATATCAAAAGTGACTTGACAGCACGTTGGCCATTGTCCAGGGGGCAGCTGCAACTCCTACAAAGTCAGCATAAGTTTAAAGGCATTAAAATACAGTACATAAAAAAAAAATGATGGGTGGCGTGGGTTGAGAGTCTTAGCTTGCAACCCAAAAATGCAGGAATAAGACTTCTCAGGCTGCTTTAAAGGGGAAATATGATGAAAATTTGACTTTTTAAAGGTTTGCAACCAAATACTTAGGTCACTCGAGTGCCTGCCCACCCATCAAGTGTAAATTTAAACAAGTATTTTTTTTTTTCGTTATCAGCCTTGTTTTCAAAATGTGACAGTGAGCTAACACTTCTGCTGCACTGTTACACAACAATGGGGCTAATTCACGTCCAGAAGTGCCCCCCTTACAGGCTAAGGTGGGTGAAGATCCAGAGACACTTTCAAGCAATGGCTTCGGGACATTATATTACAATTTATGCCAAGTAAAAGTAGTGTTATTACTAAAATATCCATTACTTTAATGGAGAAAGGTCATGAATAGAGGAAGACTAATAAGTTATGTAACATAAAACAAATGGAGCAACTGGAACACCAAAAATCCTTAATGTTCCATCCCTACATACTGTAAGATTGATCATCATTAATACTTCACACGCATTATGTGTGAAATAAATTATGCACAGGGATGATCACAATCACAAGAGCTTAACTAATATAGTGCTTTGGAACACAAACCACATTGTTATAACTGATAATTGCAATTAAAGACACCATCTCCAACAATTTACACATATAATCTTGTAATGCTGCACAGAGAAGTTGTTAACGTGTGGTTAAGCTTCACACAGTACAAACATTACATTACCAGGCAGCTTCTATATGATCCGCCAAGGACCACTTTATAGTAAAACAGATTATTCACGGACAGGCAACCATTCGCTGCCGCCAACAGTGGTTGAGAGGTGGAGGGTGGGATACTATAGTCCCAACGGGACTTATAGGCTCTGCTACAAAAATAAAGTCAATTTGAGGGTAATTGCATTTTTTATTTCACTTTTTACATATAATAAAAAGTCGTCATTGCACGTTGTTATAACATTTTGCAGAATTTGAACGCAATATCCGTGCATGCCCTTAAAAAGCCAACTGAGGCAAATACAGTCAGACAGAATATGGCTGCAAGCTCCATCAGCGTCCATTAAGGTACACTTGTTATTTACTGGACTCATGAGTGGATGTATGAATGAATAAGTCTTGCGCTGGGTCGAGCGAATCGATTCTGTCTTCTCTGAGCCTTGTGAAGGGGGCTCATTGTGCCAGTTGGGCTGACCCCTGATGAGGCGGCGCGGTCACAAGATCTGCTCTAATCGCGAAGAAGGGTGTCCTCTCATGAGGCTGTGCAGGCTGTTTAACACAGCTCAAAACGGGTTACGTCAGGTTGCCGTCTCGGATACATTTAAACTTTTTCCCTTTACGCTGTATGCAGTGATTAACAACATAGAGCATATTCCATTACATTAGAAGTATGCTTGGGATCAGTTACTATGTTTTAAAAGGCTTGTAAATTATTTCAAGGGTTTACTGCGTAGCCACTTCATAGGTCAAGTCCCAAGTAGTATAAGCCATGGAATTTACCCAAAAAGTCTGCTTAAAATCAAAATGACCAACGTCCTGTTCAATTGCAACCGGAAGAATTTTCTGTGGCTGATATCCTGAATTTTAGTATTTCACAACAACTTCAAGACAAACGCTGGCCAACCTACAGTCCATGGGCCATATACAGTACAACAGGAACTGTCATAAAGAGCACCAAAGCTTTGATGTTTACTAAAACTAAACAGTGAAATGGCCCCTCTCATAGGAAAAAAGGGTTTTCCATTTCTTACGATGAACTAATTGCCTTTTTTGGAGCCTCAACATGAGCAAATACGCATCCATTTTCACA
This sequence comes from Filicampus tigris, assembly GCF_054856515.1. NCBI lineage: Eukaryota > Metazoa > Chordata > Actinopteri > Syngnathiformes > Syngnathidae > Filicampus > Filicampus tigris. The sequence goes on along the minus strand of NC_141231.1, from coordinate 6,174,126 downwards.
AGCGTTCGTATCTTCCATCCTAAACCACTTTTACTAGCACAGCACATACACAAATCTGGTGGATAGGTCTCTCATTACAAGATACACAAAAACATCTCAAAGACCGTTCTTGAGCAATACGTTTGCCATTTTGGTTTGGTTATTTCGGACTAGGGTTTTCACCTAAATCAGAAGCAGGTATCCCGGGCTGGTGAGTAAAGCTAAATTGAGAAGCGGTTATTTTGTTTGCTTCAAACAGTTTGTTGTAGTTGGTGAGGATGGTGGATTTTGTTTCTACATGGAGTGATGTATGATGAGAAATGAAATATTTTGCAAGTATGCACGTATTTTGTCCATATTTGAAACAGTATTTTTGTCATCCGTCTGGTTAGAAAGTGTGTGGTCCTATGTGGCCCACCAGTACCACTGATGAAAAATGGTGGCCTACTCTAGCATTTAAACAGGAAGCCAACCCCAAAATGTTTTTGACAATAATATGTTCTACTAGTCTAAACACATCATTCTGATTGTGTTCATGAGTTAAGCAGCAAAATCCACCCGTTTTTTGGCCATCTCATGGGGCGGCCATTTTGTCACTTCTGTTGACTGAAAATGACATCACAGTTGCTCACAACGAATCACGGTTCACCCGTTTTCTGAAGCTGAGCCATGATTGGTTGTTTTCTGATGAGCATCTGTGATGTCATTTTTAGTTGACAGCAAGTGACAAAATGGCTGCCCCTAGAGATGGACAAAAACAAGTGGATTTTACTCTAATAATATCCCACAAACACAATATTAATCAGAATGCCATGTTTTCGACTAGTGCGCCTGCATATAACATATTCTTGAAAAGAAAATGTTGTGGTTGATTTTGTCTTCAAGTTGCCCATCCCTGACCTGTGGTGTCTAATGTAAGGAAAACATGGTGTCAAAGTTTGATGATCATTTTGAGGATTTACCCTAAAAAAAGGAGCGAGAGAACAAGTTAATCGCTGCTTGATGTTATTATTATTGTTTTCATACAAAAACAATAATCAAATAATTAACTTGAGAGATTAGGCGCCTTAAATAAATACACTTTGGTAGTTAACATTTATACAGTATAGGGTTACGGTACAACTAAAACAATATCCTACCATTTCCAGCGCTACTTTATGGCTTTTGGCTGATTTCCCTTTTGACGGTTTCGACCTCATAAGTTTACATTATCTCTTTATTTATTACAAGTTCTGCCCTCGTTCTCTCTAATGTTTGCACAGCACTGCGGTCAGCTCAGGTTATTTTAATACAAGCTCATGTAAATCAATTTGATTCGAAGCTGCGTCCTGCCAGCAGACCGCATAAATAATACAACACCTGATCGCCACGATCGTGCCCTAAAATGTTCACATTTGCACGACAGCGGCCATGATTTAGCAGGTAGGAAGGAATGCTTGGAATTGGAAGCGATGTGCTGTCCAAGTGGAAATGTGAAGATTGTGAAGTAAAATAGGTTTGTTTAAAGGAAAGAAAAGCCCTAATGAGTCTGAGAGTGTGTCTGCTTGGGAGGTAATGTGATTCGGTTTATTAATAAAACCCAAATGATAATTGTATGCGTTGTCAACATGCCTCTTACTGTTACTCACATAAGAGAAGCATAAGCAGACCTTTTTTCCTGCTTCCTGTTTCGCCCGAAGGCGATCCAGATCTTTCTTCCTCCTCAGCCCTCTACTTAAAGCCCCCTTGTGACCACGCTTAAAGGCATAGTAATGTTACAAGTGATGCATGGAGATGTATATTAACAATGAAGTGCACTCGCAGGAAATAACAAAAGGTTCCTCCTGGGGAATTCGAGCAGGTCAAATGTTCCTTCCACTCATCCTGCTTTTTTTCCTTTGTTGAAGCCGTGACCACAATGTATCTACGGCTCCAATTTTGTTGCATATACTATAGACAGAGCATAAACCTTTTCCAAAAATATATATTTTGTGTGCTGAGATCTGAAGTACCGTTACAAATACGTACAGTGTGACCTGTGTCGTGCACACAAAAGACGTGGGAAGCAATACAGCGAAATTATCTTTTAACGATGTGATATTTAGATGGTCCTCTTCCACCTCACTGACCTTCAACTTTTGTCATGTCATCGCTAAAGAGGCTGTAACTGTTGAAGTTATGGCCGGAGACACAATGGAGCCACCTGTCAGAAACACTGGAGTCATACTAAAAACATGACAAAGTCAAGCAAGCTCATGTGAACGCTCCCATTTTTAAAAGAGACATTTCACATTTGGTAAAAGGGGACCCCTGCATATTTGTGGTTCTTCATTCGTCAATTTACCTTTTCACATTTTTTTTTTTGGGTGGGGGGGCTTTGTGGAAAAACTCCATTTTTTTGTGCTTTTCTGTAACGTGGCAAAAAGACAGAAAGGTATTTTTATGGGAAATTAATGTTTACAGTGTGTATGATACTTATTGTATTGTAATGTGCCCATAGTTTCTTTAAATGAGATATGGATAGTTACTTAGTCCGCTAAACCAAGTTCCACAGTAGAAGGCAGCGGGGTGTTGTGTGTGGACGGAAGCACCGCACATTCACTCGCTCCGCTTTCAACCCCCGATTATTTTATTTTATTGGTGGCAGACAGCGGGAGTGGAAAGATAAAATGGCGCCGCCCATGTCTGCTGCTTTGGCTCATGACAGTTTCGTCAAACTACGACTAAACGCAGCATCAAAATGGGTGGACTTTGTTACATCAGCTCAGCGGAACTGATCAGCCAAACTACAACGTCCAGTTCCTGTTGTCACTGCGTGGCAGTTTCGGGTCAGTCAACACTGACGTGACGTAACCATTGTAGAGCCAACGGAATACGAAGCAGTGGACTTTTCCACAGAGTGTTGGGACTCAAGACCATCGATGTTACTCCTACCCGTCAAATCTTCATTGCTTTACATCAGACTGCAACACTTCCGTACCTTGATCATCATGATTAAAATTGTTGATGTGTACGTACAGTTGCTGTACATTCTGTGCCTGTGGTTAGCTGTGTGCTGTTTAGCGTATTGTATTTTTAAGGTGACAGCAATGTTTGAATATGTTTGTAAGCGTCTAAAAATCAAGTGAATTAAAGCATTTGGGGAAAGGTTTGTTGTATATTTATGGTTTGAAGTCAAACTATCATTACGGTATGGACAATTTTAATAGGGGAGGGGAGCGTCAATTATTCATGGAAATTTGCTATTTACGTCAATTGTATTCATCATCGGGATGCCATTTTACTTAGCATTTTACGAACATGGAGATTTTTAACATTTGTATGACTTTTGAAACATGGTAGCCCCCACACATGACGAGGAAAAAAATGTCAGTGTATTCTTACAGCTTTTATCACGATGTACTCGAGATGGCAAACCTAGCACACCACAACACAACATCGCCACCTGTGCCTGTTATGGTACCACGACTGACTTATGAGAGGCAGCATGGTGCTACGGGGCAACTGGATTGAATAAGAAAGAGGAATAGTAGTAAAAGAAGAAATACAAAACAAGCTAGGCTAGCTTTGGGTTCTTGGCTGACTTTGATCAGAGGGAGGCGGGAGGGTGGTTCAAATTTGGCCTGGTCAAGCGGCTTCCCTCACTTAAGAAGGCACTGAAGGCTAATGAACAATTGCGTATTCCACTTTTTTATACACACAAGTTGCCAGTGATTAACTGCAAGACAACCTCCACCCATAGATGGAAGACATTCTCGGCAACGACATCATGGAAGAGGTCAATGAGATGGTTATAAAACTTGGGGTTGCACTTTTATGTTGATAGACTATTAAGAGGATGAAGGTCTTCCTACAAACTCAAACACTCGGGATAATGATCCACTGCTGCGGCTTCGGAAAGCGATCTGGAAACACGGGTGAGGCTGTGTCCGTTAGGAAATGACAACGTTCATAAAATCTCCTAAAGGAGTGTTACTCTTTCACAGGGGAAAGAATCATTTGATTAGAGCTTGATTTTTAAGAATATGGCCGTGTGTAATGTCAGCAAGTCTCACAAGACTTCAGCTCAGTGAGCATCGACGCAAGTAACTTAATGTAAGTTTTTCCTACAGTTTTACAACAATTATTAATTCCAGCGGTATTTGTAAAATTGCCACCGTGTGACCGCCCAGTTTCCACTCCATTATCGATCTGTCCGTCCATCACCTTCAAATGGTGATTTCTAAATGTTTGTTTTATTTAAACATAGTAAACAGAGGTTAACTTGTCTTTCATACACGTATAGCATTTGAGAAATTTGGTTGTTCCAATTGGATGTAACTGTGCTGCAGAAGCCTGCCAGGCTGAAGAGAAATCGAAAATAAATGTCATCACTGACATTGTTTTTATGACCTTTTCTTTTTCTTTTCATTTTTTTTTAAGTAAATAGGACGTCACTACATGTAATTATGTGAGAAATAAAAGTGTAGCCTTCGGGGAAAACCAAATAAATAATCATTTTTTTAATTGTATCATTATTTAAAAAAGACCAAGAAACAATTGAATATAAAACATTATATTATGAAGCAATCCGGTGTGTCCTATTATTCTTCGGAACAAAAGAATCGCCTTTTGGGGGCCTCAACATTGCAGCTGCCACAAACAATTTTCATAATCGTCTACTCATCGATCATTTTTATAATTAGTCAACTAATCAGATCATAAGTAAATTGCAGCTTATCGCACCAGCAAGCAGCTGCTCTTATATAACTGTCATTAGCTTCCAATTTGAAGTGTTTAAGGTATGCGTACAAACTAAAAATAAAGACAGTTAACATGATAGTACATTCCACTTTTAATCAACTTTTCAGCTTGTCGCAGCATTCCTGACTTGTTTGTAAATGATGGTGCAAATTAAATTGAAGGCAAAACACTGGCCTCAACATTTTTAAATGTAAATGTTTGAATAAAAAAAAAAAAGAAGAAATTGAACCAGAAGCTATGCACAACGCATAGTTGACTATGATTACTACATTACAATCTATAAATAAAAAATACATTTTTGTAAACATATTCAACTCTTCAGAAAGACTTTAACCCATTTTTTTGTAGAAGATAGTGCAAACAACTAAGTAAAATAAGAAAAAGAAGGCACTGCGCAAAAAAACCCCTAAAATAAACGTGTATAGATAATTACTTTGTTTTTATTTAACATTTATTTATCCAGGCAATGCAATTGAGAACAGATTCTTATTTAGAATAGCTGCCTGCTGACAGCAAACTTTTGCTTTGCTTCACTTGTCTTTACAATTTAAAGGTTTTCAGTATTTAAAAGTATTCAAACAAAAAAAAAATCCAAGAAAATTAAGACAAACATATTCTTTTAGTACTGTAACTAAGTGTTATACTCAGAGATATTAGTGTAACCACATTTTCTATGCAAACATGACATCACTGTATAACCTTACATCAAGCACATGTGCTAAGGCTAATTGAAAATTTTAGCAGCTAACTAACCACATAAACAACTGTCCCTCCGTCCCTGAATTACCGTTGTGCTGCCATGAAAGATACGTTTTGTCTCTCAAGTTTTCCATCGCATTCTTCCTTATTATTTTGGGTGAAATACTCCCAAATGTTTGGGCTCCTTTGTTTTTTTTGGCTCACATATTTATCCTAGTGAAAATACATGAATTTCCAGGGGTCCCAAACATGACAACCAATAGTGCTCAGTAGTGCTCCCCTAGAATGTTTGTCCCCGACACCAGTTCCACCAACTGACATGTAATATGGTGGACATCAAATTTTATTTAAAAATTTAAGTAAGTCAGACGTTTTGGTTTGAAGCATCCATTTTGGGCAAATTCCAAAACTGGTACTCATACACACCAAGGGAAAGCACCAAAATGAGCCACAATCGAAAGCAGGTATCTTAGACAGAAGGGGGACACCAAATTGCTTTGATTTTTTCTTTTCCTCTACCGAGAATGGCGTCAAAGTTTGATGACCGTTTCTTGCATATGATATTATTATTATGATATTATATTTATTTTTAGTCTTACCACATGGTCAGTGCTGCATTATGAGTGGATATTGTCAATGTCCAAGCAGTATTCCTTGTGATTGTCTGAAGATCAAATACTTAGTAGTAACAAAAATAGAACTGTAGGGGCAGCACACGCACACATGACGTCACGTGTGTGACCTCTGTCCTAGTTACCATGACAATGAGAGACCTATCCCAGGGGAGCAGCTGTGCTCTACTGGTTCGCCTCTAAATGTTACAGCTCCACCTATGAACTCTGTCATCCCACTTCTTTCCCCTCAATTCATCGGGAGGCACCTCCAGTATTGCCTTTAATTTTCTGTGGTTGTTTCTGAGTCAAGCACAGTATTAAGGCGTATAAGCACTGGCCCTCCTCCTTTCACTTTACTTACAGGAGCATTAATGCTTTTACGTAGCCACACGCCAAATCTGTGCACAGTCTCAATAAATCTGACTCAACTCAATTAGCAAAGCGGTTAGAAATACAGTCCGCTGCCAAACATGCGTTCTCCTTCCACTTCCTCTCGGCCATTGCGGTTGCCTCCATGCAGTCCCTCCCTCCCTTACACTCATTCTACCCTCACGACTCCCAGCTGGATTTGCATGACACCAGGTTGGTTGTCAGGATGTTTAGATTTGATTCCAACAACACAATCTGCATATTAAGTCTTTTGTGATGAGTAAAAAGGGCGTGGAAAGTCAGAGGTATCGTTCTAGACTTTCCAGTGGGCTGATGTGCAATGCAAGGTACGGAAAAAATAGTGAGTGTTTGTTTACGTGTGATGTCTAAACTTTGAAAGTAGTGTTCCATTGCGAATGTCGAAGGGAATGGGGTCCCTGTGTATGACAACCGGTTGAGGGTGCTGTTTCTCAAGAATTCAGTGGCAAATAGAGTCAGAAGTGGGTGAAAGTGAAAGCCCAAGCGTAATGTGCCCAACTCGAAGTATACGGGGACATGTTACAACAGACCCAGAGGTGAGTGAGGCGCTCGAATACAGTGGTAATATAGCGACTGAGCCCTGCCTCAGATCGCAAAAAGGATATGCAACGTGTTTATTGGAATTAGAATGGTCTACCAGAAAATCAATGGCATGCCCAATTGTAACTACAAGTGACCTCAGACAGTCCCTAAAAATTAGGGAGGCACTAGAATAATTGGAATGGACACCTGTGTGGGACAGTTGTTTGAGGACGCTAAATCTCTATATGGTTGTTATACAAGAACAACGGAAATAAATTGCTCCAATCATTTACAATTAATGAGTATATTTCGTCATCACAAGCCATGTATTTATTATCATGCAGCATGCTCTTATATGAATATACCACTGGGTGTATTGGCGTGGATTGTTCAGTACAGGTCAACAACAATCTGAGCTAGGATGATTTGAGAGCCATTACCGCTGTATGTAATAGTGATAACGCACTATGGAGGGGCTGTATAGCTGATCCATATAGCGGATCCATTTCGAAATGGACTTATTATATGCACAGCGATGCACCGGCCTCTTTTGCCCCTTGATTTTCACGGAGGGAAGAACGATGAGGCAATCACCGTCACTTATCCATCCCGGGCGTCCATTTGGATTGTGCTTAGAGGAGAGGATATGACAGGCAACGGAAGCAGGGTGCAAGAGAACAAGTGGTGAACGGGTCGATGGATCAATGAAAACAAGGAGGTGCTACCATTATTGAAGACTGACTTCATAGTTCACGGGAGATGTATTTCATAAGCTTTATACCTTATTCAGAGATTTGTCATTCCATCATCGTAAAAGCTTGTTGAGGGGGTGGGGGGTGGGGATCGAGTGGTTGTGGGCTGGTGGTCCAAAGACGCAAAGGCATTATTGATAGACACAGAAGGTTCACTGTGAGAATGTCATTGACGTAACTTGGCTTTGCTGCGTGACGCCAAGCAGCTGAGGACAATGTGACCACTGAACGAGCCTTAAAAAGAAAGAAAGAGCCGCAGCTACAGTAAATGTGTGTGTATGCTTTCAATGAAGTAGGCTTTTGACTCCATTGCATTGATTTCCAGTGTGAAATCAAATGCAGGCTTGTCTTCTAAGGCCTCTTGTTCTTTCTTTTCATTCCCATCATAATGTTGACGGGGGTCTTACAGACTATAAAATTGACCGTATATGGACAAGTAATCTTGACTGGACATGCCTCTATCCTAAATGGCTTAAGTGTCATCAAGCATGGATTACGTGCGTAACATTTAGGCTATTATTTTTCGGCGCATGACGGGCGCATGTCAACCCACCCACACATCCCCGGCGACGATTATTTTTCGGCGTATGACGGCCACGGTCGCTCAATATTCCTTGGCCTAATTTGGGTCCAGCACGTCCCTGATAGTAGTAGAATATGAAGTACAAGAAGCTGGCCCAAGTGTATGTTTTGTAAAGTACATTTCAGGCGCAAACTCTTCACCTTGTTTTTATTGCGGTGAATGACTTGTGAGACACATTATAAAACCACTCACACAACCGGTTGCTGTGTTTGGCAACAGTGCAAGCTTCAGGTTGCCTCGTATTTAAATGTCAGGAAAAGCCCCCCCGTTTCTTGGAGCTGGGCTAGGAATTTGTAACAACATAAAATCCACCATGCCAGCAGGTGGCACTTGCAGACATTTGCCTTTGGAAAAAAAAAAGGCATCAATTGACTTGTAAAGCCACAAGAAACTGACAAAATGGGCCAAACGAAGAGGGAACATCTTTTGTTTTGTGTGTGTCAAATACGGACCAACAGAAGGCTGTGAAGCAGCGTGTAGTTCCAAGGTTAGCATGTAACAAACAGCTCATTTGTTCAAGCGAGTGAGACAAAGCTGATAAATCACACTGCGTGCGTGTGTGTGTGTGTGTGTCTCCTATCGATCAAGGACAAGCGGAAGACCCAGGGTCTGAAGTGGAGCACGCATCTCAGATGCAAACATCTCATGTAAAGCTCATTTTTGCAGTCCATGAGTTGTCTATCCACACGACACACAACAAACAACCCCCTCGCACGTTGGCTGTGCCTCCTCAAATAAGAGAATAATCCCCATAATTCCCCTGGTGACGATACCAGAAAGGCAATTACACCCGCGTGCTTCCTCTCCGTCTTCCCCCTCCACTCGTTCTATTTGCTCTTTTATCTCTCCTGTGTTAGTTACCCTGTAACATATTTTAGAGTTTTTTTTAATGTCTCTCTCTTTAACATCTTCAATGTCCCTGGCAATACTGGATGGGCTAATCGGTTGTCACTTGCAGCCTTAGCTGGGATGTAAACACCTATGAGGGTTAACAAATCTTGTTTATCCTGAAATGAGGAAGAAATATTTGTTATGGTAAAAAAAAAAAAAAAGTAGAGAAGACGAAGACCAGAGGAGTGAGTACATGCCGCAAACAACTCTTGCCACACAAGATTCCCAATGAGAAAAAAGCCATTATTGCTTTTCTCTATCTTTCCTGCACATCTGTCCGGTCATATGAGCAAACCACTCCCTGCCCGGCAGGAACAAAACAACAGTTTTTCATCTTGCTCAGACAAGAAAAAGTCATTTTCTCAAAAGGACAACCTTCCTACCTGGTGAGTGGAAGATGTCCTAAGTTTTGCAGTCCACTAAAAGGTCATGAAAAGCGCTCCGCACGTCCCCATTCAAGTGGCCTACTTCCTTTTTTCCGTCAAAGTGCGTGTCGGTGGAGGCTCAGCTGTAGCTGCGTGTGATTGTGTCAGAGTGGGCTCGGCCGACAAGGGAGAGAACATAGAAGAGGAGAGGATGGAGAGAAGAGGATAGGGGGGGCAAGGAATTAGAGGGAGGGGAGAGCGAGTGCCCGCGAGGCGAAGAATGTGGACCACAGAGTCTTGAGCACCAAGAGGAGAAAACATGTTTTTTATGTTTCGATACCAACTCAGCGGACGCATCGCCAAGCACATATCAGTACGCTTCTCTATCTATCAACACCGTTTATTGGTCTTCTCTTAACAGCATTGGTAATTACCATTATCATTTTTTTCCCCTACAGTTTCTACAATAGTTACTACACCTGTATGTAGAAGCTCTTGAGCCCAAACAATGCATTTAATGCTGAAAATATATTTACTCTATTCACTCACTGGTCTATGTTTTTCCATAAAACACTCACTGACAAGACCCCGCCTTATTTTCACTCCCTACTCACCAGGCATACCACCAGCCGCACTCACCATTCCAGGAGTTTTATGAACATCTTTGTTGTAAAAGTCTGTGCTGCTTTCGTTCAAACTTTTCAACTTTCTGCCCCAAATGACTGGACCACTCTACCACAAATATTTAAAAAGTTAGTGAGGGGTACTGTGCATGATTTGTGCACCGATCGTCATATGCACCTTTTTTTCCCCTATATGATGATGGTACGATGATGTAATGTAATTTATTATGTAAATACTTTCACATTGTACAGTTTGTTGTTCATGTATTCATTTATATTTGCTTTCATTTTGCTTTGTTTTACTCTGCTTTCTGCAGCCAGGTCACATTACACAAATGGGGGAAAAGTCATCATTTTAAGAGAATTAAATGGCTTCTGTTAAAGCCTCATGATTCACTCTGCGATGAATAGTTTCAGTGAATTTGCTAAGAATTGGGTTTCCTACAAGGCAGCAGGCATTTTTTGGCCAACTATATTTAAAAAGTTATATTGTGTTATAATTTGGTATTAAGCATGGATGTGTTACAAAGTATAGAAAGAATTCCTTATGACAAGAGAAAACAGTTGTAGTTTTACAATATGTCTTATGTCAAATGGAAAAATTTTAAAGCAGCACTGGGCAAGAAATCGACCTTAACAAAACATTTTCACAATTCTTTTGACGAAACGTTGACTTACAAGTACAGTAGTTGAACGGGACTTCAAGCCCTGAGGGGGTCTGTATCGTTTTTACTGGCACAAAGCAACTTTGATGAGGATGGGATCAACCCTGGCACCCAAAAAAATACAAATGTACTGAATTGCTTTACGGCATACTCACTTCCTTGCTATAAGGACGGCTCAGGATTTCACGACACTACGCGCAGGTACGCATGGGAAATGTGGTTGATTTTTGTCAAAACACTACCACTTTTGTCCACATGGCGCCACCATAATCAACAAAAACTGACATAGGACAGTGTTTCTTTAACTAGACCAAAATCGTAGTTTTACCAGGGTAAAGTTTTTTATTTATTTTTTTTTGGGGGGTGGGGGGGGATCTAGAAAGGATAAAGTCATATCTTTTGAGAAAGGTCACAATATTCTAGTCTAAAAAAGGAAAAGTTGTATACTACTGTATATGGGGAAAAGTCAAAATCCTTGTTAGTTTTATAATTTTCAGGAAAAAGTCACAAGAACCAAGTAGTAAGAAAATAGTCATACTCAAACGAGAATAAGATGCATATTTGTCAGAAAAAGTCATCATTTTCAGAAAAAAAGTCCAAGAATACAATCTACACGTAAACGTTGGGTCCTACATGGAATTAAGTCAAAATCTTGTGATAATTATATTTTGTCTGCTACCAAAGAAGCAATGATTTTAAGAGAATAGTTGTAGTTTTGCAAGAATCAAAATGTATCATGAACAGAAAACACTTATAATGTTATGTGAATAAAGTTGTAGGTTTTTGTGGAAAAAAGTATTTGTGGGAAAAGAGCTGTCATTGTTCAAAACATTGTATGGCTATATTTTTGAGGGGAAAAAAATCTAATAAAGCTATATCTTTTCATTCTTAGTCTATAAATACATTTACGAGAAGAAAGTCATAACATCAATAATACTGTATATCATATAATATTCCTGAATCAAATCACAACAAAGAATAGAGTTGTAGTGATAATATAAACAACACTGTCATAAATTCTGAGGGGAAAAATGCAATTTCTTGTGAAGTCGCAATATTATCAGAAAAAAAATCTTCGTCAAGGATAATATTAATAGCAGTAATAGTGTAATATGACTATGGCTAAAACCAGTAAAAAGACAAGTAGGATGATGACTAAATTGCTGTTGTTCTGTTGCATAACGGCACGTTACAATAATACGTTGGAAACACCCCCTTATTTCTCTAGCTGTTGTCTGAGCGGCAGGGCTTATGTATTGAGCAACTATATATAAACATGTTTGCACACTATAATTGTACTGAGTCATAGGTTGCCGCCATATTCTTGACATGAATGGCCCATTCTGGTCCAGTGTAAACAAAGCATCAGCAAGTGACATCACGACACTTTCAAATGCTGCTCCATGACACTTCCATACTGTATACTGTGGAACCTCAAGTTACACGAACGTAATTGGTTTCGTTAGCCCGTTTGTGACTTGACAAGTTCATAAATCGAGGTAATATTTCCCATAAAAATTAATGGAAATGCAATTACCGTAATCCGTTCTAGACCCCAAATTAAGTTGTACTTACTTGTTTTTTTTTAACCAGTGTGTGGTTAAAAATAAATATAATCCAATATAGAAATAAGTGAAAACACACAATTATAAAGAAATAAAACACTTAAGAAAACGGGATACCTATTTATTGCTCATTAACTTTACCAGAGGAGGGGAAAAAGGGGAAGAAGACTACAGCTCCTCCATTGGAAAATAGTCTTCTTCCATAACAAGGTGGGGAAATTCTGATGCAAGTGATTCTGATTGAATATTATGTATTTTTTTTTTGTAATTCATTAGTTGATTTGGCATACCAATTGGGGGAAACTTGTCTTTTTCTTTTCCAAAAAGTAGGATGTCAAACGAATAATTCGCTACAAATTTCTTTTGATCATTTTCATCATTTTTGATTGCCTCGCTCGCTCTATCACCACCTGTGATTGGGTGAATGGATTCTACGTAGGCAGAACTTCCGCCTCGCAACAACTTGCAGTGACAGCTCTATGATGTGATTACGCCAACATTAACCGTTCATTCCCTTAATTAAAAAGATGCTACATTTTAGTAATTAACTCACAAAATAGATTTGTTTTTGATGAAAATGAGATGATTTTCAGACTTCACAAATGCATCTGTGATTTGTGATTTTATGATCAAGAATGCAAAGGTGGAATTTCTGTCTACATATGCAACGGCTTCCACCTTTAGCCGCTTACGGATATCACTAGTTTTCAGATAGCAGCAATGCGTTATGCATGTTGCCGATGATGGTTATGCAGCACGAGAAGAATTACAACAAGGACTACGTTTACCTGCAGTCAATATTCGGGTTAAGGTCGAAATTACGATTTCTGAGTCATTCAGAATAACCCGTTTACATGGCTTGAGCAGACAGAGTCCCCACCCACATCCAAATAACCCGATTGAAACGGCGACGCACGGATGTCATGACGCAATTGTACGTTATCTCCGCTTGTTATTTGCTTCCGTCAATAAAACATTATATTCATGTCACTCACCGTCCTAATGGTGTGGTGTCATACTTACTCTAGCTTTCACCATGTTTATTTAATCACTAAATGTGAATTTCAGGTCGTTTGTGTGCCAAACAGCACACATAAAGCTCTACCTGTACTACAAAGATCAAGATTCTTTGCAATTGAGCATGTGCAGAATTTCCCGTGCATTCGGGATATTCCAATCGCCATATACATGCACGCATATTTGGGTTGGACAGGGAGTAACTCAGGCATGATATTCGGAATTTTAAAAACCAGAATAAGGGCATATTCGAGTTATTGTGTGCGTTTACATGGCTTTTAAAAACCAGAATACTGCCACTATTCGGGATTTAAAAGGTTTATTGGCTGAATGTAAACGTAGTCATAGATCCGTCCGCTTACCTATGCAAAGACCGTTCGTATATCAAAAGCAGTACGTAAATAGAGGTCATTTTCTACAACAATTTTGTTCGTAACCCGAATTATTCATTAAAAGAGACATTCATTACTCGAGGTTTCACTGTAGTTTGGTATGCTAATTGTCTGCATTGCGTTGCTGAGTTGCGAATGGTACCGACTAGGGATGAGGCTCTAGATCCAGAACACAACAATTCACAAAGATCAAGAGAGAACTGTTTCATTTGATCTCCTCTTGGGGACAAGCTGTCAGCCCAGACGGTACCTTGACGATGTCACATCACAAAGCTTTGTCATGTTTATATTCATGCAACACGCCCTTGTGAGAATCGGAGCAGCAACGAGAAGAACTACAGCACACTGAAACAGACTACCGGTACTTTTCATAAGCATGCAATTATGACACTTGATGCACTGCAAAATGTATACAGTATACAAACAACTTTGCAGAGGCCCAAGAATGCATTGCTACTTTATAGATAGCATGTGAACCGATACGCTAACAATGGTCCAAATCCTGTATGCTGTATCAAGAACTACTTCAAAGTTGTACCGTTTCTTCCATTCCCTGCTTCCTTTCAACAGATTCGTCATCCACCTCAAATCGAAAATCTATACTTTATCAGAATTTGGTGCAAGAAAAATAGTTTGTCCCAAGTCCACCTCTTCACAAAGGATATAAGAAAGGTATTGATGTGAACTACAACACCGCCAAAGACCCATTTCAACAAAAGTGAAAAATAAACACAAGAGTTACAATTTAATCCAAGGAAGATATGTAGATGACCACACTCCCAATGGCCAATATTGTCAAATGTGAAAAATAAATCTCACCTGGATTTACAACCCCAAAATATAATAGGTTCACAAAGGGCATTAAAGTGTCAGCTATGTAGAGCACTACACTACAAATAATCTCTAGCAAGACATTTGGACGAACAAATCCTGGATTCACAAAAATCAAAGTTATCTTTAACTCATTCACTGCCAGATATTTTCAGACCCTCTTTTACCCTAATGTTTGAAAAACATTGAAAAAATATATAAATAAATTCCTGGGATTGAATGGCTGGGCTGTGAAAAGACAAGTACATTTGTCAATGGCAGTGATGAGTTAAAAACGATATTGAAGAGTCAGCTTTGTGAACCACTACATTGCCAATTGCCACATTTCCTGCATATGCTTCAATTTTGTCATTATTAAGAGTCACGTCTTATTTACTCAGTAATTAAAGGACATGTTGGACAAATCCAATCCAAATTCCAACAATGTGAAATCCTGTATTCCATTACTTTATTACTCAATTTTATCCATTATTTTTTTTTGTACAAAATACAACTGACCAATGGTATCCAGCGCCTCTGTACTTGTGATTTTTACCCACAATCATTTATCAGGGAAAACCATTACTATAAAACTGTCTGCACCAGTAATAAACGACATTTCCTGCACTCAACAAATGTGCAATTCAGAAAAGAGCAACACAACCCAAGGAGGAACCTCCACTAATGGATCCCCTCTAAAAAAAACAAAACAAAACAAAACAAAACAAAACCAAAACAATTCCATCTTCGACACACATGATAATCCCATCCACTGGAATAACATAGTCATTGTTACACCGACACAGAAGGTAAGACTTTACCTTAGACACAGGCATCTGGACGCACAGCTGGCTAGTGTGCAAAGAACACACACACACATTCACGCACACCCCCACGCACCCGCGCATACACACACACACACTCACACACAGACACGCACACTCATGTGCAGCTAATCCAGCGTCCCTGTTTTGTGCTGTCCTTTTCTGATGCGCTTCTGTGCTTCTTGTCTTGTTGGGTCGTGGGGATCGTACCAATGTGAGCGCAAGCGATAGTGAGAGAGCGAGGCGGTGCGGGAAAGCTCCAGGCAGGTTGGGGTGGGGGGTGGGATGCAAGGGGAGGATTCAGTGAAGGACAGAGTAGAGGAAATGAACAAAAGAAGAACAGATGGGGTGGAGGTGAGCGGGGATGCTTAAGCGTCTTGTAAACACAACGAGAGTGAATGTTATTAAAAGATCAAATGCTCAAAGTAACTCTCCAGAGAGCAAAGCATCCCGGTGTCCTTCCTTCTGTCGCCCTTGCCTCGCTCTCGGTGAGCTATTTTTAGAAGTTACAAATCAAAGCCGTGAACCAAAACCCCACCGAAGAGCAGGATGTGGGCCCACGGGACACACGTGCTCAATGTGTGTGTGAGTGCGAGACCCCAACCCGAGGCTGAGGCGCCCAAACTCTCCATCAGACCTTATCTAATCGCATCATTGTGCTTGTATACGATGGGCTATTTTAAATATAGTCGATTATGCATGCGGTGCATGCCTTTGCTGCCCGCTACGACGGACTGAAGACATCTGATGCCACTGAAGTAATCATTGACATAAAAAAAAAAACAAGAAAAGAAAGGAGAGTATCAACTTGTTTTTCTTCTTCCAGCTCTTTGCACTGTCTTGTTAATTAGTGCCAACATGATTTTGATGACAGTGGAACATCTAAAGTGAAAACACGATCAGTTCCAGGACACTGTCGACCAGCTTGTTCAGGCTTTAGGAGTTTTTTTGTTTGTTTTTCCCATGTTGGAAATAATAGAATAGATTGAATAGATGTGCTCCAAGGTCAAACTGTTGCCAAGAAATTTGTCAACTGTACAGGAGCATTTCAAAATTAAGTGTCAAACAAGTGCATAATCATCCTCATCATCATCATCAAATAAAGTAATTGTCATGCAAGTGTAAGAAATAGTTTACCAGAATTAAAATAAAATAAAGTAAAACTACTGACTGGCAGAGCTGTGAGGAGGGTCAAGAAAATTGTGTCCAATTTAAAACAATGCAAGAAAAAGTGGAAGTCAACCCCATTTTTTTTTCATGAATATGTTCTTTGTGCATTCATTGATTTAAACATGACATTCTGATTAATACAGCATTAATGGAATATGAGTTAAGCAGCGAAATCCACCCATTTTTGGCCATCTCAGGGGGCAGCCATTTTGTCACTTCTGTCAACTGAAAATGACATCACAGACCCTCAGGGCTCAGATAACGACCAATCACGGCTCATTTTGAGTTTTGCTTTTTTAAATGTAATTAGTTTTAATTCGTTTTCAGAGCGTTTTTTTTTTTTTTGTTTTTTAATAGTTTTATTTTTTCCAAAAGTGTTTCTTTTTGT
Source organism: Filicampus tigris (assembly GCF_054856515.1). Taxonomy (NCBI): domain Eukaryota; kingdom Metazoa; phylum Chordata; class Actinopteri; order Syngnathiformes; family Syngnathidae; genus Filicampus; species Filicampus tigris. The sequence continues at coordinate 6,157,137 of NC_141231.1, read as the reverse complement.
TTTTGTTAGTGTGTTAATGTTACTTTTATTATTTGAAAAATGTGTATTTCTTGTGTGCAAGAAAAAAAATCCCAGTAAGTGTTGTGTCGTAAAAACTCAACCAAAATAATATTTTAAAAACAACCATCCACAAATCAAATACAGGTATTGTATAACATTCCTCAGAATTTGGAGTATTGTTTTTTTTTTTTTTCATGTACAAACCAAAAAAGGAGAGCACTGGTTCACAAGCATCGCATTTCAGGCTGAGTTAAGGAGAGGTCAAATAAAAAAATGTTTTTACAATAATATATTTAATGCCGCCCTAATAGTCTAAACACAATATTCTGATTAATATTGCATTTTTGGTGTGTGAATTAAGCAGCAAAATCCACATTTTTATCCATCTCAGGGGTCGGCCATTTTATCACTATGATGCCTATAGTGACATCATCTGGTGGTGCTTTTTTATTAGCTGCCGCCAGATGACGTCTCTTCTAGGCGGCATACAGTAAAAGGACCACATCTCACAGACGACCTTCCTTCTTCCGACTAACGGCGATGCCGTAATACCAAAATAAATACATTTAAAATCTACCTTAGCATTCGCACTGTAAAATAAAATTAAATAAACAATTCATTTGATTAGTTGTTTATATATTATCCATCAATAATTTATGAGTATTGCATGTGATGGTTTCCTACATGGCAATATGGCCCGCTTCATGTTCTATGGATGCCGTCACACTTTCCATCTATGGCACCCGTGGTACACTCTTGTCACAAAAATAGCCAAAGAAAAAGAGCTGAAGTCTCACGAGATTTGCTGAAATCTGCCATGAAATGCTGACCTTCTTATGCAACATATTTGGATGTAAATGTTACGTTCCACTGAAGTAGCGCAAATTCAATTATTCCAGCCCAACAGCATGCTTGGCATGGCTTCATGTTTTTCCAGGGTGAAGAATGCATGTAATTAAAATTGAATGTGGATGGATCTCGTGCTCGGCGACGCCCTCTCGGGGTCGAGCCCGCGTGGCTCCGGTCCGAACCCACTCCGCTCTGTTACACAACACACTTATGAATAGTTAAAGTCGAGCTAAAATAAAGCTAAACGCCAGCCCACCGAAGGGAGACCATTAATGTTTAAAGACGGTCAGGGGAATTAATCCGCTGCAGGCTGCTGGGTAACATAACATTGCTGTGCTGGGCTTTCTGTGTGTAAGTGTGTGTGTGTGCGTGTGCACGAGCATATTCAGGAAAAGTTAAACAGGACGAGATAGTAAGTGGGCCAAATGAGCAGGGAGAAGATGTCTGAGGAGATACTGTATCTTCTTCGAGCAGCAGGAGGTGAACGAGAGACAAAACAATGAGCGAGAGGAACATTTTTGTCAATTACCAACTATGCTTGCGGCGTACGTAACCATAGACATCTTCTTGCTAGTGTGTTGTGCTGTGCAGAACTGCATCTAGTTTGCTGCATTCATGACGATGAAGATAGAGATTTACAGATAAACCTACATAAAAAATTCAGGTGGGTTTTCATTACCGTTTGGATTTTTAATTGTTGTGACTATCAAACCACGCTTTACTGATTCACAAAAAAAAAGTGACATCAGAACAAGCTAGTTCTCTTAATATGCTAGCAGAAACAAAATGCAAAAGATCATGCTCGTTCTCTTTTTATACACTAACCTACCTTATCAGAATAAGCTAGTTCTTTTTTTATCTACTGTATGTAAACAAACCATTTTGATAAAGTGCTTCATAGATCAATACATATTCTCTCTTAATAAATATATACAAGAATTAAACATGTATATTTTCACATGATTTTTTTTATGTTCATATGTTTGAATACTGTTTTTGTATATTTCATCAAAAATGTATGCATATTTTTACGAGTACAGTTATCATCTAATCTCACATCCCCACTGCATAAACATAATCGTGGTGTGGGAGGAGAGTCATAATAAACCAGTGGACTGCGTTCCTGGACATTCGTCTTCTTAATGAGCGCCTTAAAACTAAAGCGGTTACGCCAGATTATAAACAACTCTGATGGATTGAACTCAAAATGAGGAAATAAATAGTTCTGCAATGCTGCTTGAGTGGTCAAATGTTTTCGTTTTTTTTTTTGTTTGTTTGGTTTTTTTTTTTGCCAATGTTTAACACTTGCCACGTATAAGCTTATCAAGTCAAACTCTTTTTGTTTGGATTTTAAAACTATTTTTCCCGTGTGAAATAATGGAAATAAAAATGATCCATTCCCGGTCACACTGTCGGCAAGACCTTCATCAAATGAACAGCTATTTTTTTTAAAGTAGCATTTTAGCATTATTCGCTGTCATAAACATTGAGGAACAAGATAATCACTGTAAAATAAAATGAAAATCAAGTAAAACTACTCAGTAAAACTTAATTGTGATGTTTACCGGTCGTCAATTATACTCTGTTAATTTATATTACTAGCGAGATGGAACACCTCGTCCTGCATCTTATCAAGCAGTCATTCATGCGGGGAGTTATTATAGTTACAAAGCAATGCGCATTAAAGTATTAATATTAAAGCATTTTCTTTTTACGCAGCACCGACTCCTCAGAAAAAAATGTAAATCTAAACCTTGCATCCCAAAAATAGCATACAGAGAGAGAAAGACGAGTGAAGCAAAGCCAAATGCAATTCACCCATGTCTGATTGGAGACAATGAGCAGGAACGTGTGTTTGCAGCAGGGAGGCAAAAGACAGTAAGAGGCATGCAAATTATGTATTTATTGGGCAGAACAGATGTTTCTGGAGGTTTAATTATTATTTATGTTTCTATCTAATGAATAGCAGTGCAAAGCCAAATAGAGGACATGTGCCCCCGTACTGAGCAGCAGTGGAATCACATCTCTACATTCACAACCCAAAAAAGGAGCAAGCTGTACTCAAGAAAAAATTAGTAAGTAGAGCAAAGAATTGCAATTCACCCTATTTGCTAAATTATCTTTATTAATTAGGATGTTATGAATAGGAATGTGGTTATATTTTAGTTGGGAATAGTAATCATAGAAAAGTTTATCATAATATAAAAGAAATGTATGAAGTTCTCTCTCTCGGTTTGTCACATGCAGACGCATGATTGCGGGTGCACAGCAGTCTCCAAGTGCTCATTTTGCTAACTTTGCAAATTTCATGTGGAGATCTTTTTGCAGTACTTTGCACATGTTGATTTCCTGCATGGACTTCAGATAGTCTGTTTCTACTTCTGCCATGTAGCCTCACCTGCATTGAATTTAAAAGGAATGAGAGGAGCCGCTTCGATTGGCCGGGAATCAAGTCCAATGTGTTCACCCCTACAACAGCGCAACCACCCATGTCTATCAGCATCCATCTACAAAAATACCAAAATAATTCCACCCGACATTCGCACAGTTATAGACTGCACTTTGCGCTCGACTTGTACTGGGCACAAAAATTGGGCCTTAATATTTGAAAGAAGCCACACATTTCGGGCAAGTTGTACATTGGGTGCTGGTCTACTACATTTGTTAAAGCGGTCAAGTCAACCCAAACATATTTTTTTCAAGAATATGTTCTATGCTAGCCCACTAGTTGAAACAAGGCATTCTGATAAATATTGTTTTTGTGGAATAAGAGTTAATCCACCCGTTTTTAGCCATCTCTGGGGGGCGGCTATTTTGTCACTTCTGTCGACTGAAAATGACATCACAACTACTCGGGGCTCAGGTAACGACCAATCACGGCTGACTTTTTTCTGAAGCTGAGCCGTAATTGGTCATTACCTGAGACCTGAGTAGTTGTGATGTCATTTTCAGTCCACAAGTGACAAAATGGCCGCTTTAAGCACTGTCCATCTGCACATCGCGGATGGACTCCACAAAAGTGAGTATGTAGGTGGAACTTTACAACAAAAACACACACAGGATGACCCCTTGCAGCGTAAACACAGCCCTTATCCCCCCCAATTTTGCATGTAATTAGGCAGCGATGAAGTTGACTGAACATCAAACTATTTGCCTCTGAGGTAGTGAGCACAAAAGCAATCAAAAATGAACTCATTTGTCGAGATGTTTAATATGATTAAGCAAACAGTTCCTTGCCCTCGGGACATCACACATTTAGATCGAATAAGATGTTTTAGGAAAAAAGAGGCGCAAATAGTGAAATTGAATGATGGTCTACATTAGCGGGCATATGACAATGACTGAAGATGTAATAAATCATGGTCGAATATAGGCTGCTAATAAGAGTATCTAAGCCATTGGTATGGGGGCAATTCTGTTTTTATTAAGTTCTCAGAGAGCCAGATTAGAAAAAATATATATAATGCAACAATTAAATAGATATTCATTATTCTGTACATTATGAGCATTCGTGGTTCTTCTGAGGTGTTTATAATTGCATGGCGGGATGGATCAAAGGCTCTCGTGGGCATATTATGTGTACGTTATTTCTATTGTGCCAAGTGGATCTGAATGATCAAATTGTCGAGAGAAAGAATAGACTCTACTGTGCAGATGACACACAGCTATATCTATCAATGTCCCCAAATGGCAGCAGTTCAATCAGCACATTGTGTCACTGTCTAGACTCTAGAGCAAATTAACAACTGGATGAACCAAAATTTCCTTCAGCTAAACCAAAACAAAACAGAGGTAATTGTTTTCAGCAATAAAGAAAACAGGATTGCTGTTAGAAAATACCTTTGAATTTTGTGTCCTTTGAAACCAAAAACCAAGTTCGAAATCATGGGTTGCTCAGACACAGACCCGACTTTCAGCAATCATATCAAATTAATCACCAAATCAGCCTTTTACCAGCTGAAAAACATTTCCACACTTGAGGGTTGCATGCTGCAAGCAGACCAGGAGAAACTCATCCATGCTTTCATCTCCAGTAGACGTGATTATTGTAACGGTCTTCTTACTGGTTTCCCTCAAAAGAGCATCAAACAGCTGCAGCTCATTCAGAATGCTGCAGTTCGGGTTCTGACCACAACAAAGAGATCAGAACACATTACTTCAGTCCTAAAGGCATTACACTGTCTCCCAATTAGCTGTAGAATAGATTTTGAAATATTGCTACTGGTCTATAAATCACCGAATGGTTTGGGTCCTGAATACATGAATGAAATGCTGATTGAATATAAACCCTGTAGGGCTCTGAGATCTGCAGACTTGGCTCAATTGGTTGAGCCCAGAGTTCACATGGTGAAGCTGCATTTAGCTGTTATGCTGCACACAAATGGAAGAAGCTGCCAACAGAAGTGAAGTCAGCCCCGAGTGTAAATGCTTTTAAATCCAGATTAAAAAAGATGATTTTTTTCCCCTCAGACCTTTGATAAAGGTCCTCAAAACAATTTTAAATATTTTTTTGTTTTATATATTTTAGAAACCCACTTTCATTTCTTTACTTTTAAATGTTTCAAAACTTTTCTGTTAATGTGTTTAAATGTTGTCAACGTACATTCTAGTAATTTTTGTTAGCTACTTTTGTTTTCTCTGCTTAGGTTTCGAATGTTTTTAACTGTTGTGTTTGTAAATGGTTGTAGATGTTGTGCCTTTGCTTGTGTGAAGTACATTGAGTTGCCTTGTGTATGAAATGTGCTATATAAATAAAACTGCCTTGTGTTACTATAATATAGGACTCAATAGCTACAGTGTCCCTGAAGGTTCCAAGGTCCCTTTAATAGTATACCTCGTCCTAAGTCTTAAGTCTTCTGTAGGACTGGCCAACAATTCAGTGCTTTTTAATACTAAAGAGTTAAATTATTTAACTTAAATACTTCAGCTGCCATTCATGAGGCACTCTTCCTTAAAGCAACAATATGTAGAAATACAATTTCAAAGTAACATTTTCAAATACATTTCAATGGTACACTAGTTCATTTTCAACTTCAAAAGTGTAAAAAGAAGTTAACCACTAGTTATTAACATGTAAAAACAATCAAACACTAACTCTTAACATTAACTAAAAGGGGAGTTTGCGATTTTAAAGAACATATTTTTTGTCGTATTTGCTAACGCAGTCATTATGACTTAACAGCAGCACATTATAAATGTATGTGAAGTAATAGTAACACTCAATTGCAAATAAAGTGCTTTTTTTGGGGTGGGGGTTGACAAGGTCAGAGCAAAGCCGCATCACCAAAAATCAGACAGAAAAAAAGGACAGAGCAACCAGCAACATAGTAGGAGGCCTCAATTGATCAATAAATTATGCAAGTATTTCGCTGTGCATTTATGTACAGTGGCTTGTATCAAGACTTGCAAACACTGATGATGGTTTTTTTTTCCCTCAAAGCTTCATTTTGTGAATGTTATTTTCACACCGACATCCTCGGCCAACAATGTGTGATACAAACAAAGTTAAAAGGAGTGAAACACTTCTAATATTGGGGAGCAGATGGCTACAGTGAGTGAAGAACGATGCATGTCATCTACCCATATGAGCTACTGCATCCAAATGGATGTGGATTTAGCCCTAGAGGAAGTACAGGTGAAGTTAATAAAAAATTTAATAGCAAATCAATGGACACTGTCTACTGATTACATGCATCAATACTTACTGTATGGATAGGCCAAGGTGTCGTGGCATCCTAGCTTGCTATGAGATTATCAGGGGTGCTAAGTAAAATGATCCCATTTCACTTAAGCCGTCCAAAAATGATTATTTATTCATTACAAAAATCTTCGTTCAGTCAAGGCTTCTTGCGTGTATGTCATCTTTTTGTTGAATTAAACAGGCCCAGATTTCACACTGCTGAAGTCGATGTGGGTGAATTGAGAGATCATTATTTCGGTATTCATACTTTTGCTGACATTTTATTTTGGTGGTACACGTTGTGAGGTGAAAAATGGGTGCTTTGGCAAAATAATGATTGGAAGACACTGTAATAGGCTGCCTGTCGATATGTGATCGATTTACACAGCTTAACATGTTTGCCTGGCTGCCAAGAACCATGTGCACTATATGTGCTTGTGATTTGGAGCTTGTTGGACCTAAATGAACCTCTTCTTGGGGAATAGAACATCAACACTACATTTAACATTACTACTACTATTACTACTAAAAATAATTAGCGATGGGCGAGTGCTAACACCAGGCATCGTATTGGACCGATACCGGCCTTATTTTAAGGTATCGTTCGCAAAATATGTGGGTAGCTAAATTATGTTTATAAGTGTGTCCAAAGCAATTTACACTTCACGGGAATAAGATGACAGTGTTAAGTGATGAAGCGCACCAGTGGTGCATGGACGTCTCTTTGATGTGATAACAATGTGAAGCCCTAACATACGAGTCATGTTCAGCGTTAAACACGTCTGCCCCCATTTTATGTGCTAATGAAAATAATTTGTGGTGAAAGCAGCTAGGCATTAAGGAGTCTAACACAATTTCAATATTAATGAGCAAAGTTCTACTGCATTTTACTAAATAAACCAAATCAAACTAAATTTTGAGACAATGGAACAGCTTGTGCCCACACAAATATGCCCGAAGATGCTTGTTTGTACGGAACAAGACGCCATCAGCTGATGCCGTTTTAGCTAATTTAGCCAAAGATACATTTGCGTATGACTTCAAGGAAAGCTGGACGCTCAAAGCACTATGCTTTGTAGTACAAAGGAGGAATTAAATGACAAGTAGCTTTTCATCCACGAGAGCAGAAATCCTCGATGAAAAGTTAGAGCGGTCCAGTTGTGGACAATTCTTTCAAGTCACGGCATAACATGTACTATAATTTACTACCTAATAGTTTTATACTAACGTATATTTTTTCCTTGAGATTTGTTTGTGCAAAATCTTATAAATTATGTCTTGCGTCAAGGGCAATGTTTTTTCTAACAATCAACAGGGCGTCACTGAGTTAGTTTTCAGGCGTGATGTTCGGAGCCCCGAGAATACATACTGTACATTTTCAGCAGGATACACACACTTTCAATTGAGGTGATTCATTAGTCATAAGAATAAATAAATATATTCCAAGAGGGCCATCACACTCGGGGCTGCCTAAGTTATACTTTTCGCTATTTTAAAACCCTTTAAAGGCCGGTGTGGTCCAAAAAAAAAAAAAATCCTTGTAATGTATTTCGGCGAGTATGTGGTCGTGTTTAATATTTGGCCCCAAGATGGGTCAATGATAGACAGCAACATAGATTCAATATACAGTATTATTTAAACACTGTGATTTGTATTAATGATTAAATAAATAAATTATCCAACTCAGGTCCTTGTTTTGGTTGTGATATTCCACTGAAAATCATTGATATTGGTTAAGACTTTTTTTGTTGTTGTTAGGAGTACATGTGATTTTTTTTTTTTGGGGGGGGCGCTTTGCCATTTTAGGCTTATTTAAGGAACACAGATGAACAAATGAATACATTCTGGAAAATGTAAACTGTATTCATTCAATCCGGCCAAAATAGTTTGGAAATAACACACACTGTTACAACATGTCCATATGGTCCCGACTTTTTTTTCACAGTTTTTCTTTGAAGACAATTTCATTGGATTTCTACCCTGTGCTTCTCTTCTCACTACTTAATGTACCTGCTTCACACACACTCAACTGCACTACTCACAAAGCTGCTTTGCATATGATTTGCTGAGGAATTACAATGCATGTGATTGGTTGGGGTATTTTCTGCATGCATAAATTAACTACCATAGGTTAAACCCGCAAGCGTCGGTCAAAACAATCAAATATGGTCTGTTCAGAAAGGTGTTTGGGATCAGATTAGGGCTGGAGTCCACCTATTGAGGACCTTTGGCCCAAAGACTAAACACCATGACTACAGCTCGGGTCAACAGTAAATACAGAAAAGAAAAAGATAGGCAACAAGCAGATTCGACCAAAAAAGAAGAAGAACGCAGGACACATCGCTCATTGAGATAACATGTGAATGAGCATGTACGTGCAAATATATGCACACGCAGATGTTCATGTCTTGACCGCATCCTGTTTCAGGCTGGAAACGAGTAGGGAGAACACTCATTGGACTTGCCCACTAGTATCCAGGAGTGTCTGTACCTGGTCAAAATGTTGAACGGCGGGCTCCCTCCTATGAAGCTGGAGCTGCTTGTCGATGTTGTCCTTGAGGCACTGGCACACGCGATGCTTTTGCTCGGACGAGTACGCTTCCAGGCTGAGCAGGCAGTCGCACTTCTGAGAGTGGAGAGACAAAGAGAGAGAGAGACGATGGAGAGAGGTGAGCAACAAGATGGGCGGAGGATTGAAACGGCAAGCAGTTTAGAAATAACAAGTGTTAGGAGTTCTTCAAATTTGAGTATGAAGTCAAAACTGACTTTGACAGTATTTTCTAGCTGCAATAAAACAAACAAATGAACGTCTATACAAGATGGAGCTCGAGTATCAGAGCTGCCAACCTATAGAAATTCAAGATATATATATATATATATATATATATATATATATATATATATATATATACATATACACACACACATATATATATAAATATATATACATTATAGTGCGGTAGGGTGTTGGAAAGTAGCTCAGCTCAAATGGCAATTCATATCCCATTGTATGTCCATTTTGGGCTCGATTTTTATGACGCAGTAGTCTGGACAGAAACTCTGGCCAGGCAAAATGAGCTAGTGAAATTACATCATGGCCGGACCGCACTTGAGACAGAATTTGATATTTGATATGTGGACCAACAAATCAATAAAGCCCTGCTGGGAAAATGCATGAAACTACGTATTTGACAATCAGCGGTCAAGACAGGGGAGCTGGTGGTCTGAAAGCTTTTCATCCACAAGGATTTAAATTCTCCTGTGGTGGCTTTGTATGAAACTTCTAATGATGTCAAGGCTCCATTTGCTTCCACCATGCCACCTAAAGTGCCATTTAGCTTCAATTGGGAGCACATTGGAAATGGCTTGAAAGCAGCGGGACCTCTCCTTAAGCACGGGGCTTAATGGGAACAATGTCAAACATAAGAATACACAGACTGTTAAAAAAGTCATTTCTTTATGGACACGTCCCCTCGGTGTCCCGCTTCGAGCAAAAACATTTGAGTCCTGACATTTTTGGACATAACTCGAGATATAAATAGCATCGATTTTTGCTGTTCCAATCTGTGCAAGCCCTCTAGAGATCAACTTCAGGCTTATGTCTCCACACTCAGTGCCCCGCTTAGTAGAGAATCATGATGCCGTTGCTTATTTTCATGTTCCCCCGACAACATGGGATTCATCATGTCGTGCCTGGTTGCTCCCCGTCCTTTTCAATCACCCTCAATGTTTCATCTAAGATGTTCACTGCGTGGAACGAGCAGTAGACAAAATACACTGTACGAAAAGAATACAAGAGTCTACGGACAAAAGCATCTTTTGTGGCGATCAAATGTGTTGAAACGGACAAGAAAGCAGAAAGCAAAGCTTTTACGACACATCACAGCGAGATGATGAATTAGCGGCGTCGGCAAAGCAGACAGAGATCAGTGTCAATGTTCTATGAAATCCATCACTTAGAGCCACTTTAAGACTGTTACGGCATACAAGAAGCCGGTAAATGTGGATCACGCACACACTGCATATAACCCCTGGCAAAAATTATGGAATCAAAAGTCTCTGAGGACTTTCATTCAGATGTTTATTTTGGAAGAAAAAGCACATCAAAGGTTGGATTTTTATCGGTGATTTTTATCAACTTCCACCAAAGATTTTCAGTTGGCTTGAGATCCGGACTATTAGTAGGCCATGAAATTGACCTTATGTGTCTTTCTAAGGAATGTAATGGAATGGAAATTTGCTCAATGGCTCGATGCATTATCATCTTGAAAAATGATTTCATCGTCTCCAAATATCCTTTCAATTGAAGGGCTAAGAAATGTGTCCAAAATATCAATGTGAACTTGTGCATTTCTTGAAGATGCAATGACAGCCAGTGTCTTTACCTGACATGCAGTCCCATATCATGACAGGCAGTCATCTTCATGAATCTCATTGGAACGGCACCAAACAAAAGTTCCAGCATCAGCCCCGTGCCCCATGTAGATTTTCTCCTCATCACTACTGAATATGACATCCAAAGTCCGCCATTGCTGTATGCCGTCGCCTTCAGCAACCTTCCCATGTTCTTTTTACTTCATCCAGGTTTTAGATGCAGCTGAATCTGACCAACCAACATCTTTTGCAACATTGCGTGATGAATTACCCCCTTTAAGAAGTTTGATAATCCTCTCCTTTGTTTCAAATGACATCGCTTGCATTGCAGCCATGATTCATGACAATCAGCGGTCAAGGCAGGGTGCAACACTTGGTGCACCAGCTCTCCAAAGTGTGATCATTCCTCGGAAATAGTTTCGGAAATAGAAATTTACAGGTTGATTCCATAATTTTTGACTCAGAATTGAGTGATTCCATATTTTTTTTCTCTTCTTGGTCTAAAAATATAATTGTAACTGACTACCACATTTTTTTCTTGATTTCTTTTCGTGTTTCGTAAAGTGGAAGTCGACCCCAAAATTGTCTTTACAATATATGTTCTGTGCAGCACCACTAGTCTAAACATTTTGGATTTTGTTGTTTAGAGAGTTAAAAAAGGGGAACATTTAAAAACATTCTCAAAGTGGAAGTTTTGTGATGTCATTTCTGCCTAAAATGCTAAAAGCGGTCATCCTAAAATTGTCAATTTTTTTTCCAGAATATGTTCTATGCAGGCCCACTAGTCTAACCACGGCATTATGATTAATATTGAGTTTGTGGAACATGAGAAATCCACCCGGTTTCAGCTAGCTAAGGGGGTGGCCATTTTGTCACTTCTGTCGACTGAAAATGACATTGAAGTTCCTCAGGGCTCAGATAATGACCATTCATGACTCCGCTTCAGAAAACAGGTGAGCCGTGATTGATCGTTACCTGAGCCCTGAGCAACTTTGACGTCATCGACAGAAGTGACAAAATGGCCGTCCCCTGAGATGGCAAAAAGTGGGTGCATTTTGCTGCTTAATTCCTATTCCACAAACGGAATATTAATCAGAATCCCTGTTTTCATAATCCTTTCAAAGGTAAGGGCTCATCTGCAGAGGAAGGCAAACCAGGTAAATCTATAATATATAAGTAAGCCACAAGGAGCAGTTTGTTGGTGTGTCTGTGTCAAAAAGAGACCAGATTCTTCAAGAGTTACTTGTACTTTTTAATCTGATTGGCCTGTGACTGATGTAAAATATGCAATGTTCATCCGGTGACCTCCAAGGTTTTGCTCTGAATGTGAATGCCCCTTTTCAAACAGTTTTCCAAAAGCGCTTTCCAAGATGGATGTGTACTTTTACTGTATATTGTTAGTTACAGCAGCAGATTGATTTTAAACATGGATTTAATGCTAGAACAGTGGCTGTAGTCCAGCGTCCAACTGCTTGTTTGTAACCCCGGCACCAGTCCGAGAGCTCCGCATGAGAAGCTAATGGGGCAAAATCCAATGAATTGCCGCTGGTAACTGCCATGGAGGGGCTAAAAATAAAGGCAGCACAATCAGATTGATGAAAGTGCTCCCTGGTTGAGGGCATCCACCCGAGCCATCTGGCAGATATGTTTTCAGCATGTCACCGCCGCTCACCTACAGTACCATGCGTCAGCACTGATTAGCATGCTTTCACTCCTCTGTACACATTCAGGTCACAAATAAGCCACCTGTGTGGTGTTTGATCTTACGTCAGCCGTGTGCCTTCAAGGAACGCTCGTTAAATACCCTTGTTTGCTTTCTTGACAACGGCCAGAGGAGTCGATCGATACCAATTTCAGTCTCGGTGGTAAACATGTTGAGTTGTAGCCAGAAGCTGATACACTGCAAGTCAAAACAGTTTGCATCCTGATTTTTAGTTGGCCAAAATGGGCTTGGTTTCAAGACTTGTTGAGCTAATTGTCAGCATGTGATCAAATCAGAACGTGAAGTCAGCAGACTTTCCAAAACTGAATGAAAAGACAAGTAGAAAACTGGTTAAGAGGCTGCAAAGAGGTCAGCAGTAACATTAAAGGAGCTTCAAAGATTTCTGGCATTAGCGGCCGTGTCCTCCTACAAGCGACAACCATCTCCCCTGTCGGTAAATGCCTTTATTTGCTTTCTTTGCAACGGATCAGATGAGATCCTGTGATGTGCTTTCTTCTTTTTTTTTTTTTGTAACACTCATTCCAGAAGAAAGAGCATACTCAAAAAGAGTGTTCAGAGAAGAACATGAGAAAAAGATGCATAAGAAGTTATAAATTATGTGAAGCAAGCAGACGCTCCAGAATTGAAGAAGAAAACTGGTCAAGAAGGCAGCAAAGAGGCCAACAGCAACATTGAAGGGGCTGCAGCAATGTACTGGCCCGTGTCCTATATACAACAACAATCTCCCCTGCTGGTAAATGCTCTTGTTTGCTTTCTTAAAAACAGCCATAAAAGAAGCTGTTAAAAGAATGTAAAGGCGCTGGAAGGGTTTCTGACCATGTCCTACAAGTGACAACAATCTCCTTTGTTGACTCTTTTCTGAGATTTATTCCAAAAGAATAAGCAGCCTCATAGAAGCTAAATTACAGTGGCTGCAGAGATTTCTGGTAAGCACTGGCCATTTCCAACATTTGTGGCAACAATCTTCCGTGTTGGTATTAAGGGGAGAATAACCTGTGAAGATCAGAACAACAAAAATACACCGACAGATACGTGTAGTCAACAAACTCTCCAAAATTAATAAAAAGGTTAGAAAAGAGGAAGAGACAAAATGAAAGGAGCTGCAGGAATTTCTTCAAAGCACTGGCTGTAATAGTACGCACGCTGCATGCTTGTATTCTTTCTCTACGAGGCTTCCAAGGAGGTCTAAAATGAAAAAACACTGCAAAAGCTTGGCGAAAAAAACAACACATGGTCACACGAAGAGGCGTCATTGCCCATTAGTCACAGCATGATGACTTGTCGCTCCATCACAATCGGGTTAGTTACAGAACACGATCATCCCATTGCCTCATAGACATACAGAAAAGACCACTTGGGTGTCCACAGCACATAAACAAAAATGTAATACACTATTTGGCTGCTTGCAGAGAGACACAGCTGGGTATTTAATGTGTCTTGGAACCATGCCACTCAAAGGTTTTAAGCGGCTTCCACTCAAGTGTCATGTTAACAAGAGCTAATGATGCTAAAGCGGCTAGTGGCCTCTTGAAGCCCTCACTAATGTCACCAGATGTTGTCTTGCTCTTTAGTCAGGATCATACACTTACATATCACTTGCTGTATTGTGAATGCAGATTCAGATTGATTTTGGATTGTATTCCACATGCATGTTACCCCCAATGACAGTTTTAATTCAGCTTCCTAGATCAATTTTCAATACTATCATTTATTTAAATGTGATAGTTCCACATTCCAAAGTGGAAGTCAACCCAAACATATTTTTTTCAAGAATATGTTCTGTGCAGGCCCACTAGTTGAGACAAGGGATTCTGAAAAATATTGCGTGTGTGGAATAAGAGTTAATCCACCCATTTTAGCCACCTCTGGGGGCGGCCATTTTGTCACTTCTGTCGACTGAAAATGAAATCACACACCCTCAGGGGTCAGATAACGACCAATCATAGTTCAGCTTCAGAAAAAAGGTGAGCTGTGATTGGTCGTTAACTGACCATGAGCCACAGTGATGTCATTTTCAGTTGCTTAAGTCATATTCCACAAACACAATATTCAACAGAATGCTGTGTTTCAACTAGTGGGTCCGCTTCGAACATATTCTTAAACAAAAAAATGGCAGACAAAGACACTTCAGCGTAAACTCCCAAATAACTTCACTGAGCAGCTGATGGAGTAAAACAAAGCATTTTTCCCAAACAATTTCCATAACAGAGGACAGACTGTAATTTGCCTCAGTGTCTTTCCCACACTCTTTCATCTATTTCGAGTTTGTTTGTCGGCCTTTCCACTTCACGGCTGTTCTGTGGTTGACCTAAAAAAGAAGCAAAGGAGCATGTACACTGGAATGTTTGGCCCTGGGCCCTTCCTATAGACGTCATGATGAGCACATGATTGGTCCCCCTGGGATTCTGCTATTTCAGTTTTTGCCTCTGATCAATGGCATTATTTTTCTATGCTATTGATGACCCTAACCATTCATTCAGTTCACATGACTGTGCCAGTGATGCTTTATTTACATAAGAATGAATAGACCCCTTTTTTTTATCCCGGGTCATTTGTTGACATTGTTCAAAATTACTGTTCGTAATTAATACTGATCACAAACATTAATGAAACCTTCCATTGTACCCAGCACCGATTCCAGACACCGTATGTTATTTAGGTACTGTGTTGGTTGCATATTCTATGTTCTAATCACCTTTCGTAGTTAGTTAGTTATCTTGTTACTCGGTTGGTCGGGTTACTTAACAAGGGATTGCCTCAAGGGTGCTTGTGCCAAGTATTTATTTATTCATCTCTCTATTCATAAGTCAGAACTGCTCTCTCATGTAAAATTGCTAACCAGTGACCAATGAAGACGCGATAGAATCCATGTGCTTCAATCCAGTCAATGTACTCATCTGTGTAATTGAAAGGAGAACATTGATTATTTCCTTGGCCATTAGCAGCTCCGCAGGGCCATCCACACAATAATATTAACAGAGATTTCTGAGAATATAACTTCACAGAATCCGTCCTAACTGACACGCCGAGTTTTCCAACACTACCCACCAGGATTATGATAGTTTTGTATAAATCATTAAGTGAGTGTTATTTTTGTTTTGACAGGTTAGGTTAGGTTTTATTAGTTTTGGTTTTTTTTTTTTTTTTTTTCTAAGGTCACTAAGTATTGTGTAATACAGTAAACCACAATTCCCAAACTACTGTTCGACCTTTCTTTTGTAACGCCATAAAGTAATGAATAATAAATGAATTCATTTAAAATATATAATATAAAAAAATACAAAATAAAAACACTCATGTATTAATTGACAAAGATGAAAATGAAGGACGTATTTCACTGCAATTCTAGTTAGTTTAGTTTTATAAATGTAATATAGTGTAGTACCATATTTTTGGTAAGTTTCTCAAAAATCGACAGCGCGCCTTTCAATCCGGTGCATCTTATGTATGGATGTCGGCTTTTCAGTGCAATGTCTTTGATTCAAATTCCTATCCATTCACTTTCACGAATCTAATCGCGAGCAGACGTATATGTTTTTGTCGTACCGGAACTAGTACAACTTTCTGCTTCGGTGTCTATGGGAATTGTAGTCAGACTGAACACGAGCTGAGCGTTTCTGGTGGCGCGTTTCCATTGTTACAATGTGTGACAATATGATTGCGGTCTGTGGGACCGAGGGGTAAATTACTTTGGCATATCCGGTGAGTATATCGACTTGAACTGTCAACCAAGATAGCATTCAGGAGCCAAAGTAATGACGCAACCACTGGTCACCAGACTGACTAGAGATGTTCAATCTTTATTTTTTGACTGCAGGAGGAGCCCCTCCACTTCTCTGCTCAAAGCAAGCCCCATGTAGTTGTACGGTGAACAAAAGCAGGCAAGACCTGGTCTGAACCTAGCATAATAGCCATAGATCTATCAAATAAACATACGGTACAATTAGAATAAACTATTTGACATATAATGTCAGTCTAATGAATCAAAATGTGTAAAAATAGACCCGTTTGTTGATATTACACCTAATAATCCTGGTCTTAATAGTCCGAGAAATACGGTCGTGGTAGTTTCAGTTCAGACAAAAAAGTTGCTAATTGCAAATGATAGTTTTAGGTGATTCAGTTACTTTTCATTAACTATCATAACGTTACTGGCATCACATATCTTTCAAAAACACACTGCAATACAAACATCCTTTTATCTCTAGGAGTTCCACTTACATCTGCAGTGTCAGACAGCAGGTGTTGCTCGAGAGAGTTGCGTTCCCTGGACAACCACTTCTTAGGCACAGTGCGGTCAGCCAAGTTTCCCATGACCACTCAAACAAGTTGATGATGACCCTCCCGTTTTGGAGACTAATCGCAAACGCAGGAGACACCTTACCTTACCCTTTTCATCCCGGTTTATCAACACGTCTTCTATCTCTGCTTCCTCTCCTCTTGCGTCACTGACACACTTGACTTTCCAGAGACCACCCCACTCTCGTCCCATAGATGCACACACATTTTTCTTCAACACCTAAATCTGGGTTAGATCTGTTCCGTTTTGAGCGCCTGCTAAAATAGGGTGACCTCCCGCAGAGCAGAGCACACAAAAGAAAAATGAAGGAGATTACACCAAATTCAGTTCCTGTCCTGTTTTATTGGCCAGGTAACATAATTGGAACAAGAAGAAGGTTAACTTTTTGTATATTAATAGCGGGAGGTTTGTTGGAAAGAGAACGCGTCAATTGCAAGCAGTATGATTGAGAAAAAAAATGGACTCAAAGTCAACAAGTGTATCATAATTTTGTGCATGAACAGAAATTACCAGGCAGCAGCTTCATGTTTGTCTACATGTCAAGAGTGGTCCATTTTTTTCTTATGACTAGGGATGTAATGATTTACTGAAGCCCCGATTTTCGATTCGATTCGATTTTTAAAAAATCACTACCATGCTTGTCTCTGTGCGCTAGCGTGGTGCTGCAGCCATCCACAAACGCAATATGCAATGATGTTTGGCGCAAGCGCATAATTTAATCTACACATTCAAAATGTGCTATGCATCTGGAATGGAAAAAAAATGAAAGACATTTTTTAGCACTCTAAATTAGTATATTCTAATGACCTAGGTATGTTGTCTTTTGTTAGGTCTTGCTGTATAGGGCTTACCAGTGCTGAGATGTCCGAGTTCTATTCGGCTTGATTCAAATCGATTATTCGGTCTGAACTGATTTTTAATCGATTTTCGATTAATCGTTACATCCCTACTAAAGACCATATTGACATTCTTCACCTTTGATTTATTTGTCACACTAAAACCAAGTCACTGGTGTAGGTAAAGAAATAAATGCAAAGCATAAATTGCATACATTTTTTAAATGTATTGTTTCTATTTATTTTAGTTTATTTATTACACAACACAGAAATAGAAAACAGCTAGGAGCCCAAGCAAAGAATCAAGGATTTTTCATCTGTACTAAGCTGAATCAGATCGCAAAGAGAAAGTGGAGCAAGCAATTGCGATTTTGAGGCATTTATTACCGAATCATGCTTGGTGGAAAACAAGAAAGTACTGGATGAGAAGGATTACTTCTTCTTTTCTTCCCCTGCTTTGCTACCCAGTGTAGAAAGTGGATCGTACCTTGTATGCAAACAACGCAGGCCTTGTCAACTGTTCATATTAGTAAATGCCGCAAGCCGCTAAAAAGCAGATGGCGGGCCACAAACGGCCCCGAGCTGTAGTTTGGACACCACTCGTCTATTTAGACTGTATTCACCACCGGTTTTGCTAAAATCAAAAAGCCAACCCTTTCTTCCTCCCTTTTCTCATTTCTCTATCTGCACATGTGTGTGTGTCTATGTTTTTATGTGTGTGACCTCTGCAGGCCAGAAAGTGCAACTGAATTAGCAAGCAAGCAATTGCATTACAAGCATCGGCCTAAACACAAACACGGAGGTGAGGGTCACGGCCGCCCGAGTGCTTTAAACTTCCATCTTCGTCCCCGCCGTCCAAGCCAAAACGGCTCAACAGGCTGTCTATTTAAGGACTCCATCTCGCCGTCTCTCTCGACATATTTGCCTCACGCGGCTTTGCTCCGCACACCATCTGTCAACACCTCTCGTAAAGATTCTGTCATCGCTTGGAGATTAACGAACACTAGCGTAGGTTGACGAGAAGAGAGGAGGGATAAAACAGGTCCTTCAAACAACACTTGTCATAGACAACATCACGAAACACCGTATGTCATGTCTGCTGTTTGCCTCTGGAATTGTGAGACAGGCGAACTGCTGACC
This sequence comes from Filicampus tigris, assembly GCF_054856515.1. Lineage (NCBI taxonomy): Eukaryota > Metazoa > Chordata > Actinopteri > Syngnathiformes > Syngnathidae > Filicampus > Filicampus tigris. Next base: position 6,138,235 of record NC_141231.1, on the reverse strand, counting down.
CAATGAATGGATGGCTCTGTGTGCATGACAGCGATAAGCACCGCAGCGGGAGTTAAAGGAGAGGCGATAACAACATAAACCTTACCTTTACACTCAAACAACCGAGGCGGAGCATTTTAAAGCAACATCACAATATTATAATATAATATTATTACAATATAAAACGGCGGGTTTATATTGGTAATAAGTTGTGTTTTTTTGTAACTGCAACTTTTTTTTTTTTACCTGTTTTAGATTATGGTGATCATGTATACATGCATGCCTCTGAATAGCATCCTCATCTGGTTTATACTGCCTACTATGCTACTTTGAGGTTCATTACAAATATTTTAGTTTTGTTTCACTATTGTGAGTTGTACTCTCGAGATGGATGGCCTGCGTTGGCCACCCGCAGGATCATTCACTGGCACAATTTTAATTTTAAGGTCATACATTCTTGGTCTGCTTCCCCCCATCTATGTGTTATTATCATGCAGGGAAGCACCAGACAGTATTTGTTGCTTTCTCATGACCTCTTTATGCTCTCTGTTCCAAACGCTCAGATTGAAATTCAGAGAAGGGCTTTTGGGTATGCTACATCTTCAATCTTGGAATCTGTTACAGAAGGATTTAAAGCGGAAGTCAACCCAAACATGTTTTTTTCAAGAATATGTTCCCAGCAGTTGAAACACAGCATTCTGATTAATTTTGCATTTGTGGAATATAAATAAGCAGTAAAATGCACTTGTTTTTAGCCATCTCTGGGGGCGGACATTTTGTCTTCTGTCGACTGAAAATGACATCACAACTGCTCACAACGACCAATCACGGCTGACCTGTTTTCTGAATCTGAGCCGTGATTGGTCATTGTGAGCAGTTGTGATGTCATTTTCAGTCGACAGAAGACAAAATGGCCGCCCCCGGAGATGGCTAAAAATGAGTGGATTAACACTTATTCCACAAACGCAATATTTATCAGAATGCTCCGTTTCAACTAGTGGGCTTGCATAGAACTTATTCTTCTTTTAAAGCTTAAAAAAAATGGTGTCCTTAAATCTTTTTACATCTAAAATGAAAGACACGGAAGCAGTTTCTACAGAATGTCAATGTTTTAGTTGACTTATAGACGTTTAAATCCAAAATGTGGTGCTTTGCAAATTGTACTTAGTCTCTCTTTGTATGTCTGTAACTTTGTGTTTTGGCTGTTGCCAATTGTGGTCAGGTCTCTTTTAAAAAACAGGTTTTTAATCTCAATGTGGGACTACCTTGGTCAAATAATAATTCAATTTCATTAACTCAATTCTCAATTTGAGGTCTTAAGGTCCTCGAATAAACACTACAAAAAAATATTACATTTTCATTGCCTGGTGCTTCGTTAAAAAAATTCCGTCCTTCACACATACGTTACGTCAACAATATTATTATTAGAATTTTGTTGCAATTATTGTAGTACATTATTATGTCAACAAAATTAAAGGTGTTCACTATTTTTCAACTCGGAGAACATGCATCCATTACTTTGTGCTAGTGGTGGTGCTAACGTGATGACCGAAATTCCGTTAATGTGAGATATTCACGTTTTTAATTGACAAGTTGTTACTTTTTGTATTAGCATCTTTCGCGCTAGTGTTCGGTCAGCACTATCGTCAGTGCTGACACCTCTCAATGCAATTGTGGAAAATTATTTAAAAAATATTTCTAGTTATGCTAGCGTTTAGGGGGGCATTATAAAGGCGACATTTCAATTCCTCACTGTTCCGATAACATGTCTAATCAAATTACAACTTTCTGTCCTACGTAAGACTTGCTATTTATATACCCCTTCCGAATTGGACTGAGTAAAGTTATGTAGCCACTTCCTTTCTCTTTTTCCATCCTGTGGGATAGATAGCAAGACTCCTCTTGTTCTGTCTGGAATCTCAGCCAAAAAAAACCCCCCAAAAAACGGGGGTGAGCCTTTAAAACATTCATAAACTGTTAATGAGGCTGTGCAGCATATTGTCTAGTGTGCGTCTGCACCAGTAAGAGTTGGAGGGAGTTTTACTGCAGTAAAGCACTTTTTCCGAGAAATATTCCAGTCAGGAAGTTCAACTTGCATCAACTTGAAAAAGAAATATGCACATAAGAGTATTCAGTGAGTTACTTTTGGGCAATTAATGAGACCTCAAACAAGTACTTTTTTTTCCCAGTAAAATTAATCATTTAGCATATACTTGGAATAGCACGACTAAACATGTTTTGTAGTTGACTAATGTGATAAAAGTCGAGACATAGTGGATTAGGATTGGATGAGGTCATTCATATATTTTCAGTACATTACAGCACCCCCCAACCTTTTGTTGACGGACCAGCAAAGAAATAAATCAAAACAAATGATTAAAAAATAGTCACCGTGTCACCAAAGTCACCACGACGCTGAATGTAGTAGTTGCAATTAGTGGGAACCATAAATAAAAAAATGCTGTATATGCAGAAGCTGTAAGGAAACAAGTTAACAAGGTACCAACGCCTCTACAACCTAATCATTTATTCAATTTGACCACTACTACCGTGTCTTGATTCTTTTAAATTTTGCGCCCCAAAGAAATGGCAACCCTTTGCCCCACCGCATGTGAAATCACTGCTTCTGGGAATTGAAAGCTCCAAAGTATAAAACCCATGAGAGAATGCTTTGTTTTAGTTTTTTTTACAATGACTACAACTACTCCTCTGACATACTCTATTTGACTTCTTTGTCACATGCGGTGCAGATGTTTTGTAAGTGACAGCGATGCAAGAGGAAAAGGCATTTTCATTAGAGCTCTCTGCTAATCTGCGTGTCTTACCAATAATGTGATTAACGGCCAACTCTATTGGCTCGGCGTCGGCACACTGAATCACAAACACACGCATAGACGCATGCATGCACACACACACGCTGCTGAATGAGGGTCTTACCTCGGTCATGTGAATAAGGTAGAATCGGAGTTCTTCAGCATAATCTGTATGAGAAACAAAACACAACCCCTTAATACCACAAGTCCTATTCTATTAGTGGGTATGATCATTACTACAAATAACATAACGTATTTCCCTGAATTGTGTACTGCAATCTAAAATATGCCTTAACCTTAGTTAATTGCTGGTTGTGTTGTATTCTTAAACAGATAAATTTCTCGCCTCAAATAGAAACCTCCCTTTTACCCTCTGAAAGATAAACCAGGTCCAATAAAATCATTCAAATAAGCGACTGGCCTTCAGTAACCCGCCCCACTCCACCCGACCCAAAACCCTAAATAGGGGGCGGGGAGAAAAGCTAGCTCCACCCTTACAAAAGCACTTAAAAATAAATAAAATAAATAAATAATAAATACCTCCTCTCAAATAAATTAATTCAAATAAGTGCCATGTACCCACTGAAGTTGTGTAAAAGAACAAACCCTTAGTTGAGGAATGAACAAGGTCAGTCCACTCTTACACAAGAATTCATCAGAAAATAAAGAAAGGATTCCTCTGAAATAAAGGAAGTCAAATAAGCATCAGAGACCCACTGCAGATAAGTAAAAACACACCCACAACCTTTATACAAAGAAATAAGGAAGAAAATGTAGCTCAACCTTTACACAAGCATTTGTCAGAAAAATAATAAAGGCCTCCTTTGAAATTCATTCAAATAAACTACTGGTACCCTCTGCACTTGGGTAAAAATACAACGCCCCTCCTTACGCCATACCACCCCCCCCACCGCCCGGCCCCCTCGTGAATGTATGGTGAAATAAAGAAGAAAAGTTAACTCTACCCTTATACAAGTATTTGTCAGAAAAAATAAAGCCTCCTCACCAATAAATAAATTCAATCGAGCACCTGGAACTCACTGTTGTTGAGTAAATACACAACCCCAGTCCATGTAAAAAGCAAAGGTAACGCCAGTTGTGAAAGAAATACATGCTACCTCTCCAATGAATTCATTCACCTGGTACTCACTGTATATTATGCACAGCCTCTGTAGGAAGAAAGGGTCACTTCTGATAATAACCAGCAGAGGTCACTATTGGATATACTGACGCAGCTGCTTTACTTCACGTGAGATCTGACTCTAATAAGCTTTTTGGGCTTTATGCAAGGGGCAAAATATAAGATACACCTCATCAATTATAATTAGACACACTATTGGTGGGAAATCCATTGTCATGGCAACACTGTCAAAACAAAACCAAACTTCATTGACAACTGTTCGTTTGTGCTTGCAGGGTGTACCAAACCCTCATTGTTTCCCACGCTCTTGAACATCATGTGGACAAGAACTCATGTGGATAGCTGTTATACTGAACTTGTCCTGGATGGATCTTTTTGTGTGTGTGCGTACACAAACACACACACACACACACACACACACGCCATAAACACACAAAGTTGAAACAAACACAATCCCCCACTGGCGCCTCTTTCCTGACTGACGCTGCCAAAGCAAAAAAAAACAAAAAACAATGACAGGCAGGCAGCAGGGCGGAGATGTGTGTCTGTGACTGTGTCTGCTTATGACAACACACACACACACACGCACGCACACACACACACACACACAATCCCAGGAGTAAACCTGAATGTGACCCCTGATGACCTCAAATTATGTGACAAGCGACAGTGATGATTATATATATATATATATATATATATATATATATATACAATATATATATATATATATATATACACACACACACACCGCGACCCTTGTGAGGAGAAGCGGTATAGATAATGGATGGAAATATATATACATATATTTTTTGGGGGGGGGGGGGGGGGGGCGGGGGTAGGTATTTTCACGATAGGGCAAAGTGCAAAAAAAAGAATTTTTCTCCTAATATTCATCTATTCTATTCTATTCAATGTAATTTAACTTAAGTCAACATTGACTGGATTTTATTTGATTCTATAATCCATTTAATTAATTTTCAATTTATTTTGTTTGATTTTAATGTTTTTTCATCCTAATTCAATTTTAATCTAAAATATATTTTGCGATTTTTAATTTCATTTTATCTGCAATCAACATAAATCAATTTATAATATTTTATGCCCAAACAACATGAGTTATTGGATTACTCAATGATTAACTTTAACCCAACAAAAATGATGCAATTTATTTTATCTGCAATCAACACAATTGTATTTTATTTTCAACTAGCATAAATATTTTTTTATTTGAATAAATATACGAAAAAATAATGTAATCCAGCCTTCAATCCATTTTCTGAACCTAAATAATGTATTTAAATGTTTTTTATTTCACAATAAGGATCATAAAGTAGTTTATTGTTCCTTTTCATTTTATACAACATTTGAACAACATTTGCAAGTAAGTGTCCTCACATCATCGCCCGTTATCCTGCTGAATCAATTAAGCCGCCATGGTGCCACTTAGTCGAATGGAATATCATGCACCAAAGATTTTGGACAGTGTGCCATTCATTATAAAGATTTGTGACGAGTCAAAACAATCGAGGACAAAGTAACACAATGATGTCCAGTATTAGTCATGTGAAACAATGTGCTGCTTGGAGAAAAAGAAAAAGATTAAAAAAAAAAAAAAAGATGGCGGCACGACAAGTACATTAGTGACCGCCCTGCATGTCTATCCTCAAGACAAATATTTAGAGTGAGTCATGACATGAGGCTGTCAGTGGCTGCAGCCAAGTTACGGAGCGCACTGGCACAGGAGATGACTGTTTACTGGGGAATGGAATGAAAGGACAAAGCAGCAGGAACTCAGCGGGGATGTCGCTCCCGAAATATCCTCAGGTCAAGGGAGGGTTTATTGCTAGATGTACTGTTTTGAATTTGAATTTGCTATTCAACATGCCTCCAACACAAAGAAAGTAACAAATGAAGTTGTTTTTTATGTTATCAAGGACGCTCGTGGAGACTTCATCAGGGTCATCGGAACAGTCTAATGACAGCCGATACAAGAGTTATTGTGCCGTGAAAGGGAAAATAATGCCTACTTTTTGATTTCTGAAAGGTATGAAACTCAAGAAAATTGAAATTGAAAAGGGAACTCTTTTTCTGCATTTTGTTATTCACTCATTAAATTGAAAAAAAAAAAGAAATAATGCCATTTTCCCTGGTGAGAATTATGACCATATTCACAAAATTAAATTTGACTTTTTTTTTCTTCGTGAAATTATGACATTAACCCCCCCCCCCCCCCCCCCCCAAAAAAGGGTAAAAATCTAACTCATATCCTAAATCAGTTTTTCCTTGAAAAGGATACTTTATTCCCACAGAATCACAACTTTATTCACAAAACCTTACAATGCAATATTCAGATTTGTTTTCTTGGTAAAATTCAGACCTAATTCTAATGGTCTTTTTTTTTTTTTTTGGTAAATTTCTAACATTAGACTAACAAAATTACCTAATTTTCATCTGGGATTTTAAATAATTGTAAACATTTGTTGACCAGTACTATAATTTTTTTCTTTGTAAAATGGCAATTTTGGTAGTATTATAATTGTAAAATATTCTTGGGAAAAAGTCAATTTTATTGGCAAAAAACTGGGATTAGGTTTAGGAATTTCATGCTCATTGGCAGAAAGAAATCACAGTTCTACTGCCTTGTAGTGGTGTCCATTTTGAGTTTAAATTCATGCAGGTTATATCATTTTGAAAGGGTTCATTTAAGAAGAAGTTCATTATTATTTTAGTTTGCAGTGGTGCGCAAGTGCACAGCGAATGTAACATTTCCAAGCATGCACTTTGACGTATCCAAACATACCATCTTGAAGTCGCAGGTGTCGCAGGTACAAAGGACTCTGGAGGACGTTGCACTTGCCAGGCTCGTCTTCTCTTGTGACCAACATCAAGTCTGTGTAGACGAACACGGTAACCTGCAATGGGCAGGTTAATAATAATTTAATAAATAATCTATTAATAAATAGAGTTGTATGATGTGGAACAGTTATGCAACAATGTATGTATTTTGTTTCCAAATAAAGAGGAAGGAAGCAAAATTGCAACTTTTTTTCCTGGTAAAATTATTACATTGTTCACCAAACTGGGTATTATTATCATTATTATTATTATTATTATTATTATTACTTTTTTTACTATTTAAAATGATCACTTTTTTCATAATCATTTCAATACTTCATTTCTTGTAAAATTACAATGTTAGTCTCTTAAAAAAAAAATGTCTTGGTATAATTAGAACATTTTTCCATGGTAAGAATAAAACTTCAATTTCGGAGAAAATAAAAAAAAAACTTTGTAAAATCCCCACTTTATTTTTGCGAAATTATAACTGTTTTTCTTGGTAAAAATCATACTTTATTTTTGTTAAATTTGAACTTTTCCCCTGGTAAAATTACAACTTTTCATTATTGCAAAATCACATCTTTTGTTTCTCAGGAAATAAATGTCTTGTTTTTCGTAAAATTCAAACATTTCTTCCTGGTAGAATCACAACTTTATTCAGGTAAAATTGAATCTTTTTTTTTTATGTCACAAAATTACTCCTTAAGGCCCTGATACACCAAAAAGGCACCGGCTAACAGTGACAGACGCTTACCCCCTGTGGCGTCCGGCCGGCTATCGGCACGTCTGGCTGGAGGAACACACCGCAACAACAGACAGCGACGCTGATCATTTAAGTACCTTCTGCGCATGCATAAGATGTAATACCCTTCCATACCATCGGAAGCGGTAGTCACTAATTCTCATTGTTAGAAAAATCCAACCGGAAAGCTGTTGGCCGGGGGCTGATTATAAAAACGTAATCAATGTATTCAGCTCTATTCTTCGCTCACGATGAACTCCCACGCGAAGTTAACCATCAACGTGATGGTATTGACAGGGTATTGTGAAATACTTACATTGTAATACATACAATCAGAGTGACCAATTGTCACGGCTGGCGATGCCGATTCAACATACGTAAGCGCCCCCAAGACGCTTACAGACGGGTTACGACACTACGACGGTGGCCACTACACCAAACAGACGGCGCTTGAAGACGCCGCGACGCTTCACGACCTCCGACGTCGGTTTGGTGTATCAGGGCCTTTACAGTAATAGAGGCCTGACTGACCTTGAGGGAGTGATGCTTGCTTTCATGTAAAATCATCTCCTCTGTTATGATGAGAGCTCGACTGCACAGGTCCAGGGGCTTAATACACACATGTTTAGTTATATTACAATTATGATAGCAAACGGAGATTAATGTCTTGGCAAAAAAAAACAGACTCACCTGAACGAAGATGGGGAAGATGAGGATTTTCGGTGCCACAGAAACATATCCATGGGGGACGTGAGAGCGGACAATGGTGCAGTTTTGGTAGTTGGCAAAGTTGGCACTCTGCTGCGGGTAGTTGGGCACGCCGGTACCGGTGGAGGTGTTTTTTGATGTCTTGCCATTGTTGGAGCGACGCAGGAAGCCAGTGCGGCTGGAGAAAGGACCGCCTCCGCTTGAACCGGACGAAAAGGTTCCGACGTTACCAGTCGTACCAGTGGCCTGATTTTGAGCTCCAGAGGCCTGCCGCGTGGGATACAACCTGCTGGCTAAAAGACAATATAATAAAGACTATAATGAATTCATAGTGAAAAATGCAAATGTGATTGTTCATTCTGCAGACAATTAAATGAGGCATTCAATGTGTTTATATTTATCTTTCTGAGTGTATACCGTACGGGTGTATACTGTGTCTTGTGTGCTTTTCAATTAACCTTGATACAAACAACTAAATTAAGTAAACCACTACATTGGCTTATAAGTCATATTTTATTCTATAAATTAATCAAAAAAATAATTATTTAGTATGACATACATACCTAAAGCATAGTTTGCAATTTTGTAATTTTGTACATGATTTTAAAAATGCTTATTTTAAATTAAAAAAAAAAAACATATTAAACAATTTAAAATAAAATACTTATGTTATCTTTTTAATGTAGTCAAGGGAGTTAATTTTCAACTCCAAGTAAATAACTAAAGTAATTAATGTTGACTTTAACTAATGAAATTAACTTTGATTTTTCACTACAACGTGGTGGGGAAAGAAATCAATAGTATTTAGGGATGTAACAATCAATCGAAAATTTATTAAAAATTGATTCGTGCAGATTAATCGATTAATCAATTCGATCGGGTTGATTAAATTTATCTAGAAAACGATGTCTTGAAATGTTTTTTCATTCCAGTTGCATAGCACATATTGAATGTAGATCAAATTATGCGCTTGCGCCAAAAATAATTGCGTATTGCGTTTGTGGATGGCTGCAGAACAACACTAGCGCACAGAGACAAGCACGCTAGCGATTCCTTAAAAATCGAATCGAATCGAATCGGGGCTTGAGTGAATCGTTACCTCCCTAATAGTATTCCAATGCCACTGACCAAATCAAACACTCACTGACCATTTCATATGCTATGGTATCCTTCACACAGAAGATTACATAACATAAAATAAAGAGCAACAAGGAACAAGATGGACAGATGTCTTACCTAACGTTCCCTGATTGTCCTGATAAACTGGCCTCAAGATCTGAAAGCAGAAAAATGGGTACATTACACTCATTTTACGCTAAAATTAAATCAATAATATAGGGTTTGGTCATCATAACTTGATGTGTATATGCTGTCATGTCGTCACTTTGCAGAGAGATAACATTGCATTGTGTTGGTGTTCCCAGCAGTCCTTTCAAGGGAAATTTAGCCTGCCTATGTAGACAATGGTAAATACTTAAATGATTCATTCTTGGTATTGTGCAATGAATGTATTATTTTTGTACTCTGATTGTGATTCATTCTTATTATCTGAATCATCTCCGCTTTCACTTTTAAATCAAACATGTAATCAATCACACACATTACCACACAATCCTCTAAAGATCAGTGAAACACAAGGGGCAGTTTTGATGGTTTGAAGTAGTTATCAACTCTATATGTACAGCAAGAGAAATAAAGGTTAGGCCTGTTAGTCAGTTGCTCTCACACAAATGTGTTAGTAATTTGTAATTACACTGTTATTAACTAAGGAACTCATTTCAGTCTTTGCTTTGAAAACAAGTTTGCTTTATTGATGCAACCACTAGATGCAACCATCAGTACACAGTTCTGACAAATTCCCATGTGTCATCCATGAACTGTTGCATTAAACATGGTCAAAATCAATAGGATACCTGTGAGATAAATGATGCAGTTAATAAACACATGCATTGTTTACCAGATGCCTTTGTATGGCCGGACATAAGGATGGCGGACTAAGTGCTTTATTGTCGTCTGAATGCACTTCCTGTGTTCACAATAAAAGGAACATTGAAGGAAGCCCTTGTGTAAAGTCAGTCTATCAATTAGTGCCGGGGAGGAAGGGTAAAGAAACATATCTAGCATGAGCCATCATGTGACCATGGTGAGGATGAGGAGGACGGAGGAGATGATGAAGATGCAGCCCACCACCAGTCTGCGGTACCTGGCTTCCGGGGTTGAACGGGGCCAGGATGATGTAGTTGTCCCCGTTGGACGCCTTCACCCTGGTTCCCTTCAGCGTGGCGGTATGAGGGTGCTGGAGGTGCCGCGGCTTGCCATCCAACTCTTCGGCCGAGCCGCTCTGGGCGCCCCACCTCAGGGTCCCCACCCCTAAGCCCCCGCTGCCACCTGCAACGCCATCGGAACCGTTGACCAGAAGCCTGCGGGCGGCGGTCGTGCGGTGGTGCGCCGGGAGCGGCGGCACGGCCGGCGGGATTCGACCGGTGCCCAACTCCGGGGCGCGCCGGCGGGCGGGCGGCGAGGGCGTTTCGTAGTTGGAGGTGGACTGCTTGTAGGAGGGCCGGTGGATGAGACCCTCGAAGTTGGGCTTGGCTGATGGGCCGCTGCGCCACACCACAACTGTGATCTCATTTGCGCTGTTTCTGCGATGACATGATAAGATCATCATTTTGGAAGCAACCCTATTCCTATAATATTATATGATATAATATTAAACCTAGAAAGTAGTCTAGCCGTTCGTCCAAAATCAGATTGTATAGGCTACCCTAATCGGGACAAGCGCTATAAAAAAATGTGATGGATGGAGCTACTCATTGACTCTCGATGGGTTATTCCTTATTGTTGAAAACCTACTGGGTTCTTGCGCTTGACAATCACCTCAAGCCTGGTCTGAATCTTGTTTAGGTCTTATCTATTCCTCCTTATCTTTTCATTGGTCACACATTTCTACCTAAGAGGAAGAGCAATCAGGAATTTTAGCTAGATAGAAAGTAAATCCAGTCATTTTCTGTAGCGCTTGTCCTCACGAGGGTCTTCATCTTGATAGTTGAGACCATGTTCATTCTTGGCCTAATTTTAAGGAATCAAACCTCAGGCATTACTTTATCTACTAAGAGAAAGAACTGTTGAGTGTGAATGACAATAGCCCCAAACTGCTGGCGATGACAAGTAACTGTTCCACTTATGATATCATGGTCTTGATTCTTTGTCAAAACAAGAACGGTACGGATTTGGGATGCTATTCAAAGCAAACAAAATGGCGGGCGGTCTTACCTGATAGCATGGGCCAAGTCCGCACATTTCCACTGCTCCACGGGCTGACCATCAAGCTGCAGGAGCGTATCCAGCTGCTGTAGACCCGCCTGGTCCGCGGGGCCTCCTGCCACAGAAAACACAACAAAGACATGTCACTCAAGGTGCGATTTGAGCGCATGAGTTTTTTTTTTCCCAAGCTTGTTTATTTGATTCAAGAAGAAAACCGATGCGGGATCCCCCTATTATTGGTGACACCCCGCTGCTTGGCTTGATCCTCACAGTAATCCTCAAAGCGAAGAGATGAAAAAACAGAACGCCCACAGGTGACGTTAAGCATTTATGATGGAAAGAATTATTCATGAGACATCAAAAGTGGATCGATGATTGGGAAACAGGTGCAATACGGTGAAAAAGTGGCTGTTTAAATGCAGTTGAGTGACAGAAAGGACCAATAGATACCAAGTAGATAGCAACGCTAATTGGTCATGTGTTAGCATGAATAATGTGAGCCACATTTACAGTTAAGCCAGTTTCCAGCATCAGTCCAGTTCAGGGACTGGGCGGGCGTGCTAGAGCCTATCGCAGCTGTCATCGGGCAGTAGGCGTGATACACCCTGAACTGGTTACCAGTTAATTGCAGCTTAAGACAAATCAATATTTAACATTCCAAATCATACCAGGATATGAACTATACTGCTTGGTGGAAACATGGCTTTACATTGTTTTGGCTACTTCTTAAAGGGAAGTCAACCCAAACGTTTTTGTGGGTTTTTTTCAGAATATGTTCCATGCAGGCCCACTTGTCTAAACACGGCATTCTGATTAATATTGCGTTTGAGGAACATGAAAATCCACCCGTTTTTAGCTAGCTCAGGGGGCAGCCATTTTGTCACTTTTGTCGACTGGAGATGATAACAAAGTTGCCCAAGGCTCAGATAACGACCAATCATGGCTCGGCTTCAGAAAAGTCGTTATCTAAGCCCTGAGCAACCGTGATGTCATCTTCAGTCGACAGAAGCGACAAAATGGCCGCCCCCTGAGATGGCTAAAAGTGGGTATATTTTGCTGCTTAAAGCGAAAGTCAGCCAAACATATTTTTTTCAAGAATATGTTCCCAGCAGGCCCAGTAGTTGAAACACGGCATTCTGATTAATTTTGCATTTGTGGAAAATGAGTTAAGCAGCAAAATAGACTAGTTTTTAGCCGTCTCTGGGGGCGGCCAATTTGTCTTTTGTCGACTGAATATGACATCACAACTGCTCACAACGACCAATCACGGCTGACCTGTTTTCTGAAACTGAGCCGTGATTGGTCGTATTTCAAGTAGTGGGCCCGCATAGAACATATTCTGGAAAAAAAATATGTTTGGGTTGACCTTCACTTTAAAAGAACGTTCTTGCCTGGATCAACAGCCTGCACCCTCACAGGCGAATCCGAGCAGATGGTGAAGCCGTATCCATCCTTTCCACGAAGGATGGTCACCTGAAGCACAAAGACACAAACAGATCATTTTTACAAATAGTTGGCCTTATTTTCACACAACAACCAACCGGAAGATATGAAAGTAGTAGGAAAGCAAATAAGATTCCTAGCAACATGAGTGATTAAGCATATTTGTTTTCAGAGTCCGCTTCCTATGTGAACTGTCTTGACGGCAGTTTTCCTGAGGAAGCCAATTAGCTGAGCTGGTGAGAAAAACAACTCCCACAGACGGAAGACTGACTTTCTTTGTTCATGGCCGGCGGAGGAATGACTCGCCTCGTGAGGCATTCCCAGGTAACCCAACGACAAATGTGTAGCCCTCAGAAAAGACAGATATGTGAAAAGTCTTTTATTGAAAACGGCAAAGTGTAAGATGGAAAATGAGGCTGAAGCTAGGCGGACACCATTTTCACATTTAAATTGCCAAGGTAATTTGCGTCCTTGCTGTTCAATGTAAATTCTGTACTTTTCAGTTGCCCCGAATTGAAGTCTGACATTTCTGACAGCCTACAAATTCATCTGATCACATCCCATTTTCAAATCAGTCGTGAGGTCAGTGGTTGGCCTATACCTTCCTGAAGGTTTAAACTCGGAATGCAAAAGGACCGCAGACGGCGTGAGTTGTTTTCTCTCCAAGGCTGCAGCGTCTTCTCTTCAGATGTCAAAGTTAGGATTTATCTGCTGATCGCATGCCAAGCATTAAAGGCTTCAGGCGGCTTCTTTTCTTGTCCACAATGTGTTGTTAAAACTGACTGGAGGTGGTGTGACAGATTTACCCTCGGGTGGAGCGAGGGAAGGAAACGTCCAGAGATCCCACCAAATTCCATAAAAAGAAATCACTTTTTTTTTTTCACTAGTGAACAAATCTTACCCAGAAAAGGATCATCTACAGCCACTTCCAAACCTTTCCACCGGGTTTAGCCACAATCAGGTATCTACTTTTTTTCTTCAAAATCCTATCAGTGACTACTGAGATTAAATGAAATGTTTGAAATCCTTATATCAACGGGTAGATTAGTAGAAACAAAAATCCAAACTGCACATGTGCTGCAACATTTAGTGTCAATGGGAGTTTTCAGTGGCATAATGCAAGTATTCAGGGGCCCTGAAGCTTGCAATGACCCTAAAACGTCAGACGCAATTGCAAATTCATGAGAAAGACGACAAAGAGATGGGTGAGTAAAAGGCCAAATTATCGTGACGCAGCGATGACAAACAGACCCTACCTGACTGACGGAAGCGGGTCGTTTTGAAGCGTCTCAAACGAGATATAGAATATCTTGTATTGCTTTAATCTATATGCGCATATATGATAGATTATGGCAAGAGGGGGATGAAAATTACATAAATGGGCATTAAGAAGTAATAATAACAGATTAAGTAGGGATAAAAGACGGCCATTTATACTTTGGGACAGCAGAAATAAAGAAACAAATTATAGAACAAAAAAAAGACAATACATGTAGTTTATTCTGTAACTATTTTACCATAACTGTGTCTTAAGGTGACTTTACATCTTTTTTTTGAAAGAGGGCATTTTATAGGGTCCAGTTAATTGTCAGTTCACAAATATTTCTGGAGAAAAAAATATCTTTGAAGTTGCAGGAAACTTCACGCCAAGTGAGTAGCTGTGTTTGATTTTTGTGCTATTCAGTTAGCCATTATGGTGCAGTTTGCCTCTTTATAGATTTGCGCTATCAAGCAGGTTAACAATTAAAATATCAACATGCCTACTTTGATGGCTAAAGTTTGACCTTTGAACATATTACTTTCTATTGTTTTACGTGGAAAGTATTGATTGTAAATACAAACAAATCTTAGGTTCTACTATATTTCTAAGCACAGTTCAACCACTCGTATCTTCAGGTAAATAATGCAGTGCGCTAATAAAATCATATTGCAAGCTGACAATAATCGTAAAAATAAAAGTTTCTCCCAATGTTCATTTAAAATGTATGAGAGCAGGGGGATTAATATTTCAGCAAAATGGACATAGAGGATATGAATGGATGCAAACCACGAGTTTTAACTCATCTTGTACACTAGAAAGCCAGGCCCATCTGTGCTTAAGTATGTGTTCATGCATGAATTCCGCAGCGTTCCCCTTTTTAGCATTCACGCTTCGGTGCGCCGCCTTTCACTGAGCCGACTGCACGGAGAGGAACCGTCACTAATTGCGATACACCGCTTGTCTTAATTGTGACAGCTTTACATGTGTATCGTTTGCGAGTGAATGCGTGTTGTGGGTCTCACACAACACACAAGCACACATCTCCCGGTCAACTCGTCACTTTCCTCTTCCTCTTGGTAGGACAATGTTATCTGGGTCAGTATGTTCAGTGACTGGAGCTACACATACACACACGCACACAGGCACATATGCAGAACTAATGTCGTTCTGCATTTTGGTCATGTGAAGTTTTCTTGGCCAAATAAGAGACATTAAATGGAGACTTGTCACCAACCATTATTTCTGATTATGTGGTTTTCAAAGAAGCCAATCATTACACACAAGCACAAGGCCACAATATTGGAAGGGCCTGAACCATTTAATGGGATTCAGTGCAAGTGGTGTCGAATAAAACAAATTTCACAATAGGTTTATTATTGTGATTTACAGTGGTGTAAAACCACTTTTTTTTTTTTTACTGCAAATATGTGCTTATTGCTCTTATAGTGGGTGGTGTTCTCAAGATGACTCCAAAATTCATGAGTCTAGAACAGCCCTGGGCGCAGTAAGGGCCAGGGGCCACATCCGGCCTCTGACCGGCCCTCACAGTGACCATGAAGTCAAAGTAAAGTGTAAAATATGTGGTGCTTTTATTTTGAAAGTTGTGCTTTTAAGCTAAAATATGTGGTGCTTTTATTTTGAAAGTTGTGATTTTGCCTTATGTGCGCACATGTAGACGCTAGTACATGTGAGGTAGCAAGCAAGAGCTAAGACTTGTGTCTGCAGTGTTGTCAACTTAGCAAACTTCTTTGCTATATTTAGCGACTTTTCAGACCCCTCCAGCAACTATTTTTCCAAAAATCCGACCATCATAAATGACAACAGTGGTCCTAATGTTAGCACGGTTCTTGTTTCCTGCACAGTGGAGAAAAGTGGGCCAAGACGATTTAGCCAACTGTACGCAAAGGTACAGTTGCAAATACTGCACGTATTGGGCGTATTATAAAATATGACTATATCACTGTATATAATATTGCACTTCCCACTTATCTCTATATTTGGAATTCGTGACAAGGAACGGCTAATTGGCGGTTGGTGCACCAAATTTATGTAAAATTTTTCAAAAGTGTATGGACGTAATTTTAATGGCCGTTTATAATTTTGTTTAAAATTTGTGTTTAATTATAGCAACACAAACCATATTTACCCAGGTAACAATTCATTGAAACAAGACAATAGACTTTTTTTCTAAATACTGTACATTAAAAATAATATAGACAAAGTCGAGGTGAGTATGGTGCCTTTGCCCTCGACAAGTGTTCTAGTTTCTCATGTGGCCCCTTTGCAAAATTAATTACCCACCCCTGGTCTAGAACAACGGTGGTGTCCGCAGGTACCAGGCAGCCGCCAAGGACCACATGAGTGGCCTGGGAGCTTGTTCTAAAAATAGCTCACGAGTTCAGTGATCATTTGAAAATGTTAATAATTGCAGAGAGTTACACAAATAAAGGGTGGCAAATTGAGATTTATCTGTTTCCTGACATGTTATATCACTGGTGATAAATACGGCGCTAAATTATAAACATAATCAGTGTCTTCACATGTATATAATTAATGATTAACATATAATTCAAGGTAATTTCAGCAGTTGTGTTATTTCAGAAGTGTGTATGAAACTGGTAGCCCTTTGCATTAATCAGTCCCCAAGAAGTATGTCCCACTCCCACAAAACGGTTGGTGACCCCTGGTCTTGAAAGCTTAAGAAGGAAGAAGAAGCTAAACTTCTTCTCTTTGGCAAGGAGTTGCCAGCTTTGTGTTTTATTTATTTCTTACATTGGCTGTCATCTGTTATGTTACCCATTGTTTTATATCTTTAACCCAACAACACTGTTAAAATTAGTTTTCATAAAGTTTTGTACAACACTGTGTGCCAAATTAGAAGCTGTCTTCTTTAATTTCCCAATACAAAATATCACATAGAGTGGGTGAAAATCATCCGACGTAAGTGTTCTAGGGTTAAATGAATTGTACAGCACATTGATCAACCCTGCTGTTTCCATTTTTTTGTTTAACGTGCACATGTACGTCAAAGGTAAACTCAAAACAACGAATAGACGACCACGTCTATTTGTGTCTGGCAATCTAATTGTCCTAATTGGCTCTCGTTTCTTTCCATTCACAATCAGGGAGACTGTGGCTGTGTCAAAATCGGTGTAAGGCTTTGCGATCATGATTATTGAACAGGTTTAACATTTACGATTTTTGTGCTCTACATTTTGTTCGGCAGATTGGTGAGGGGAAAAATCACTCTTAACACTGCACAGAATAAAACAGTTGGGATAATGTTGCAAACGTATGAGAGAATTGGGCTTTGACTTTGATCAGAAAGGAGGAAAAAAATACTCAAATTTGGCCCCATTATCGCTATGTGTGTACCCCACTTAAATTAGGTAACCAATTAGAAACATCTCTCAGTGCGATCCAGTGCCATGATAAATCACTGCAAGCCACAGTAATCATCCATCCATCCATTTACTTCACCTCATATCCTCATATAGGCCGATAGTAGCTCATATAAGGACTTTGGTCTTTGGAACCGGAAAGTCACGGTTAAAGTCCCGCTGTACACAAAATGTAAAAATGGCAACTAGTTGTTGGAGGGATGCTTGTCTTCCTTGCTCACTTGTTTGCAAGCCTCTTTCATTCTGACATGACGTGCAACACAACATAATTTGTCACCGTCACGTGAAAAACACTTATCTCTATTTTTTTTCATTTTCTTATTTTTACATGAATCATGTCTCCGCGATACAGACAGAGCATTAAAGTGAAAATTAAAAAAATGGAGATAAGTGTATTTCACAGGACAGCGACGATATACAGCTATATAAAGTACACAGGAGAGTCTAAATTGAATTTCCTCTTAGGATTATAATCAGTATAAAACATCAAATAAGGATTGAGGGTCATCAGTTGACTTTGGAAGAGATGAGGTCGCCAGCCTTATCACACTTTTGGACAATTTAACATTCCAAATGAATTTGAATACAATTTTGGAATAGGTGAGGGAGAGGGAAAAGCGACTGCAGAAAACTAACGCAAGCACAGGGAGAGCATGCAAGTTGTATACAGAAAAGCTGGAGCAGAGATTTGAACCCCGGAACCATGACGCAGACGTCACCATCACATTGTTAAAAGGGTGGCTTTTACTCATCTTGTATTGGAGCTGTACCCTGAGGCGCTCTATTTTAACCTCTTCAAATTTGACACCTGACACGCTAACACACACACCTGTGGGAGCCTACATCCGATGCAAAGGTGACACAGCCCGTGAATGGTGTGCATCACACCCCCTCCACCTCCTCCTCTTCCTCCCGCCGTTCCGTTCAAATCGGCCGAAAGCACGCACACACTGCGGCGCTGACTCTCCGGCCGCCCGGCGCCCTTGCAGCCCGAGTACCTCCACAGCCGCCTCTGCGCGGCCGAGTGCGTGCGGGCGGGACTTGGTGCCTCCTCCTCCTCTTCCTGGGGGGACTTGAGCGTGTTGTGGATCATCTCGGGCCTCAGCTCGGTCGGAATTCTTTTTCTGTAGGAAATGTCAGATTCCCAGGAAGTTTCTCGCTCCGCGTGCTGAGCTATGTTCCATTTATGATTAATGTTAATGATGTCATCAAGGTTGCAAGCTTCTTCACTCTTGTCTTCTTCCAGATTGGGGATCTGTGGCCTCCTGAGCTCCGTTTGCATGGACCGCCGGCGACGCGGAGGCGAGACTGGTGCTCAGGCCACAGTGTCGCTGCTGGCAGGGGCGCTCATGGGAACTCTTCAACAGCAAAAGAATAGGAGGAAGTTCCTCCCACCACCACCAGCAGCACCGAACCCCCCCATTAACACACACATACACACACATATACGCACACATGGACCCACGCATACCTCGCCGACCTCCACGGCCCGCATAGATTTGAGTGTCTGCCCGCGATAAGGCCCGTTTGCTTCCTGTGTCCACACTATGAGCTTCTCATAGGTGATGCAGATCACTTTTACAGATACACAAAGTTGTAATGAGTGTCAGAGCAACAAGTGTGTGAATGAGATCGAATGATTTTTTTTACGCAGCCGAATAATGCAGGCGAGCACCACTTGTGGTCAGAAGACTGTGACGCAAGTGAGTACACACTTCCCCCGACCTCTATCCAGACTTGTTTGTTATGTTTTCACCTTCCATATTTCCTCCGCTTTTCCTTTAAAGCCCCCACCCCCTCCCCTGTCGACCACATTGTGCGGAAATTCACAGCTATGCGAATCCCTGACAATCGCTCCTCCTCTGCCAGTTATCCAAACAACACTTGTATTTTTGTTTTTAGTATCGCCACCCATGGGAAAGTGGTGGTAATCTGACATCAAAATCATCAACAAGAAATATTGGCTGTTAGTGGAGAAAGGCTAAAAAAATAATTTGTTGGTATTTTGTAGGGCTTTGCACGAATGGGCGCTGACTCGAACCGAGCTGCAAATTGGCCGTTAAAAACTAATGCCGAATCAAAATTTTTGTGAGTGAGGATTAATCATAGCACATCAGTTTTATAGGAATGTTTGGATGGCAACACGCGTGTGGCGTAGTACGTATGTGGGGCCTAAACAGCATCGTGTGACGCGCGCTCTTAGGGACCTCACACCCGGACTTATTTGCGTATGTATGAGAATGTTTGGCTAATGAGCATTATATTCAACTGTTAAGCAATCCGTCAATAAAGCCCATCTAGGCAGTATCGTTACTTCGCTGTTGGTCTCTCACGCCGTGCTAGCATGAAGGCAGTTCGCAAACTTGGATACTGAACCGGAGAGACCTTAGCTTAGCGCTAGCTAGCTGGTACAACAGAACACGGATGGGTTTAAAACTTTACCAAAAGTGGAAAAACACCCTGGGTTCCGCCGTTGACCAGTGTAGGATGAGGGATCCTGGAGGATTAAGTACATTATTTAGTCATTTAAAAGGAAAAAATTACCATATGCTAAACTGGCTGCGCGTCGGCCACATATGTACACTCCGATATGTTTTCAATAAAAGTGAATATGAGGCTAGGTAAAGCACTTTGGACAATATGCGGCGTATATAAAGCACTGTACTGTATAAGTGCACTCCATTTGCCATTTACCATTGTGATCAAATCGGACTTTGGACATTTTTGGACTATTATCGTGTTTTTCAGCAAAAGTATAATGGGTCCAGGCTCTAGTATTTTGAACCCATTTTCCGCCATATGAAATAGTATAAATAGTAAAAAAATCAATTCCAGGGCCAAATTGTCATTATAAAACCTTTATTACTTGAAAAGCGCATTGCTTTAATTCGCACTAACAGTCATAACTGCTATAAAAGTGTGAAAATAACTTGATTGATAAATTGATAAATTGTTGAAAATGAAGCCTTGACTTGAATGACAAAGAAGCAAGTGACTTCCTTGTTCATAAAAGATGACACGATTTTGCAATCTGCATCTTGTTCTGAATCTGCGCCAAAGTTAGGCTCTTTGGCCTATGCATCACCCTTCTGCAAAAAGTTTATGTACCGGTAGTTGTGAATGTCCCCTCGTCCAATTATCACGACCAGTGATTACAAGACAAGTGTGAGCAGGCACAAATCCCATCAATTAACGGTTTGTATCTTTTCATGTCTATCACTGGCATTGGCCATCTCGTGGAATGAAACACTGACAGAGAAAGAACAGAAAAAAGGGAGAGAGCGTTGCCCAAGTCTGTAAAGCACTAATAAAGAGGCCGCAGAAGGCCCGTTTCACTAAGATCCCCTCATAGCGGAGGTAATGGCAGCGTTTCCCTGTTTGCTTTTTTGAAAAGGGGCTAGGGTTACCACGTCAAGCGCACAAAAAACACTTTTGTCTCGCTTTCACTTGGCGCTGTTCACCTCTAAATGGGCAGAAGGACGGATTAGAGGGTGAGAAGAAAAGCATGTCTCAGGGAGAGGAGATTGAAATGCTTGTCTGCGGGCCAGATGAGGCCAATCTGGTCTTTAGTGGTGTGGATTCGCGCTCTCCCGGATGTAGAAAAAAGTAGCAATCAAAGGAGGAGGCGCCCTTACATGCATTCAAACCGACACGCTAGTTCCAACATTTTGAAGGTCACATTGTTCCAAACGAGAAGGATGTGAGACAACTGTCCAAGTGGCGCGTATTGCCAAAAAAATACAAAAACACTTGTTTTCAGGTAGGAATGTTAAATGTGAAAAGAAAAGGATAAAAGAATAGGTTGCACAATGGATGAGTGGTTAGCACATCTGTTTCAGCGTTAAAATCCCTTTTGTGGAGGTTGTTCTCCCTGTATTGTGAATGTGAGGATGAATTGCTGTTTGGCTAGCAACCAGTTCAATAATTAACCTGTCCCTCACACCAAGACAACTAAGCTAGCTTTTGCTAACCCGTGATCCTAATGAGGCAAATGCTCTAGAAAATGGATTAAGTATGAAGAATTGGAAGCCCATCAAATCGGTTTGACTGATTAGTAGCATTAGCCATTTAACAGCTATTAGCTACTATGCATATCATCCCATTCTTAAAAGGCAGAGTAGCTGGCAGGTATCTTTCAAGTAATCATCGTTATGAAAATGTGGTGTTTTATTCATAGTACATTTTACAGTGGTTAACATGTTTTTACACTTCCTCGCCAATTAAAAATGTTTTTAAAAATTCATAGGAATTTTAACCACGATTGCTGACTAGCGAGATGCTTTACTCTTTGTTTGTTATGAAATAGTTAAGTGTTTTATAGACCATATTTTACACTGGTTAACTTTGTTTTACACTTGGTAATTGAGATTAAAAAAACATGATGATGGAGGCGAAACTGTAATTTTTATGACATACTACTCTGAAAAAAAAAATACTTGCTTTTTGGTTGCACATGATTAAAATGTGTTAAACTAACACATACCATTTGTTTATTTCTGAGGAAAACATGGGAAAATTACATCGGTTTACCAGATTTTAATCATGTGCAACCGATGTACATGTTCAAAATAAGTCAATCCAAAGGATCTTTTTTTTCAATGTACTACTACTCATTTAATTGCCAATTAAGTGGAAACAACAAAATGGCTAACATTTTACTGTAGTTTTGGGGATGCTACTAAATAAATGAATAAAAAAACATTTCCAAAAGATTAACTCTTAATTTGTAAAATTTGCACTTTCACTCAAAACTGAAAAATATGAAGGTTGTGAAGCTAAAATGAAACCAGTTATGTGGTCAACTACCATCATCAGCCGAGAGCTTTTTAAACTTGTGTCAGTATGTGCGCTTCTCATTTGTCATTAAAGGGTATGTTTAGTTGTTTTATTTTTTTCAATTTCAATGGTTTTAATATTATAGTAATTGTCTTACATTTACACTTATATGACAGTAATAACTTGTTCATTTATTATAAATTATAAACATTGCTAGTGCAGCAAATAAAGCTATTATCATTATGACAGTCAAGTGCTGGAACAAATTTCCAATATTTTCAATGTGAAATTATAAATGGTTCCACCATACATGGTTTTCATTGGACGACAAAAACAAACAAACAAATCCAACAGCATTAGCGTTCCTGATATTGGATAATAATCAGATAGTGCTGACAAGTATTTATGGATCAATATAACCCTCAATCTTGAAACTAATATAAGGAGAACGCACATATTTACGGGAATAGGCAGATGGCTGGTGATCCATCATCACCCCAAATCAATTACGAGTGAACTGTATATAATTGCTAATTTTATTGAAGCTGCTTCTGGTACAACACACAGACTGTATGTACACACACATGTACTCTCACAGCCAGATCTTCTGCACTGGGATTCTGAGTCTTGTCAAGGACAGGGAATGACAGGAGGTCAAATTAGTCTATTAAAGAGTGACCCACTATGCCACCTGTGCTATGGTTCTTTAAGGGAAACTAAAGGGAAATTAGGGTTAGGGTTACACACATTATTTGTGTGCATTTGAAAATGCCACAAGGTTAAAAGAATAAGCCGTGACACATATTCGAGATGTGCACCACCAACACAATTAAAAGAATCTTGGTCGTTCGGGGATATCCAAACTTCGTCTACCTCGCCTTTTGCTCTGATTCATGGTCACATGTGTCAGAGCCATTATCACAGTGACAGATCAGGATTTTATGCTATCCAACAAGCAAAGTGATGCAGACGGCCGCGGGAACCAGGGGTGCAACGCCTGATAATATTCATGACGTTTCTGCTGCTTCGATGAATTGGGAGGGTCATGTTGGGAGATAATTTTGCAGAAAGGCTTTAAAAAAAAATCCCATTGAAAAGATCAAAATAATTGTGCGAAATGCTACTGTATGTACGAAAATGAAAATTATTTAGAAGATGAATTACATTTTGCACCTGAAGCTGCAACTGACATTCAAAGTTACATATTTAAAATGCATTTGATTGGACTGATTAGAGCTATGGGGTGTTGAATAGGTCCAAAGAGAATTGCAGAAATTTCAGCATAGAACCAGGTAAAAGTGCCAATCCAGGAATTACTTTTTACTTGGGCTGGTTACATTCCACTTGCATTGGGGCCGAATGTGGGCAGTAAGCCACCAGATCCAGCAGAATGGGGCTATATATGGGGGAGAAAGACGATTGCTATGTGTGGCAGATGACCCTCACTTTATAAAAATACATGACTGCGGCCAACAGAGCTGGAGGTAGAGCTGGGACTTGCACCCAAAAGGTCAACAGCAGGGTGTTGATACACTGCCTAGCTGGACTTTATTACTTAGCAGTTGAATTTAATGCTCATTAGCCAGCCAAATATTCCCATATACACGCAACTACATCCGGGCAACAGCTGAACGTAGCACGTACGTATCTTTCACGCATGTGCACTTCCGTCGTAAACACGTCACACATACGGGGACGTGGGCGCCATCCAAACAGTCCTCTCTGACGACAGTATGCTATGACCCTTTCAGACTCCAATGCAAACATTTGTTTTCAACAGCCAATTCCTAACTCAGTTTGAGTCACCACCACAACCCCACCTGAAGGCAACACGCAGCCTTTTTTTTAACTTTTTAAATTCAATTCAATGGACATAAACATCACATAAAAGAATCAAAGTATTGAATATAGTTGTGCTATACATTGGATAACCCTGTGATTTTATAGAGCACTTCAAGTACTATAAAAATCAACATCTCAAGTGCCCAAAGCCCACAATGAGCCTTGGGTCAATCCTTGAAAAAATCATGCGTCATCAATATAAAAGGAAAGTGTGCGGGAGGCCTCCAAGAAGGACGATGAGCGGTAAAAAGGACAACCAAGGACAAGTTAACAGAGGAAAAAAAAAAAATCCAAAAGTCTTAAATGGTTTTCCATTCCACCTCTAATTTAGACCGTGAATGTACATTGCCCCTCCCTTCACTCTCTCGTGAGACCGTCTCGACAAAAACGCCACCATCATCTGTTGCTCTCATCCACAACGAGATATAAGACTGCAAATGAGGGAGGCTGGGAGAAGGAAGGAAGGCAGCCCCCACTCACAATTAAGGTTGAACGCATAAGAGGCCAGTTACTTCCAGAGTTGAATGAATCAGATATTATTAGAAGTCAATCATTCTTGCTGTGAAACAATCATTCCATATACAGGAAGCTCCTAATTCCATATAACTATGATGATTGATTGGAGTCTGAGTCAAACAAAACAACAACAAAAAAAAAAAAGGTGGCAGGGAGGAGCATGTTTCCGCAGGGCAGCACAGTGAACTATTGGTTAGCATGTTTGCTTCACAGTTCTGAGGTTCTGTGTTTGAATCTCAACTCCAGCCTGCCCGTGCTTGTGTGTGTGTGTCAAATTCCTTCCACATTCCAAAAACATACACATTGAAGCTTAACTAAAAACTCTAAATCTACCTGGTGCCCATGGGCACCATATTGCTGAGTCCTGCTCTAAATTGTCCATAGGTGTGAATGTGAACGGCTGTTTGTCTATATGTGCCCTACCTTGGCTAGCGACCATTCAGGTATAGGACTGGATTCAGCTCACCCTTAACTCAAGGACAAGTGTGAAAGAGAATGATGGATGAACATTATAAGGCTGAAGAGACACGGAAATTCAAACAGCGGGGGCGATTTTTGAAACTAGCCAATTGCATTAGCTGCTAACTAGACAATTAGTAGGATTTTGTGCCACTGCCTTTCAAAATGTAGTGTTTCGCAGTATGTAGTGGTTTAATTATTTTTAAAGTTGTGTGACTGCTTTGCGCCCCAGTCCTCTACAGTTTAAGAGTCCCTGTCGGTCATGGACAAAGACAGCTAGGATGTTTGGATCTTTGACACGTTTTCTGACGTTTATATTATGCGCCTAGGTAAAAGGGCATGTTAATGTGTAATGGAACTAACAAGCACCCTTACTAGGAACTGAACATTAACAATAAATATGGTAGCCCAAAAGGTTCAAAACTGGACCAATGGAAGGCACTACAGGTTCACTGGGTTTTATAGCGCACATACTCGACTCAACTCCTGGCAACCAAATCAATGTCACTAATGGTCTAAACATGCTCAAAAGCTTGTTGGCTGCAGCCTGATTGATTCTAATGATCCACCATCTATATGCCTTAACCTGTGTGGTAGCCTCTCGAATATAGTTTACATATATTGTAAATATTTACTGTAATTATGACATATGGCATAGGTTAGTGATAGAATATTATACGTTCCGACCTACAGACAAATCGACGTTACGCTCCAGGAACAAAACGTAAACCAAGGACCCTGTGCATACGCCGATGAAAGGTTACTTATAAAACAATTTCAGGTAAGAGTGACGAGATTAAGCAGCTAGCACATTGTATTCATCACACAAGTGGAGCCTGTGCCAAGTGCGGACGATTATACAGAAGACCTCATGTTCAGCATTTACTGAACCTATTTTTTTCTCAATCATTTATATTACCGGTAATCTTCAGATGAACCAAGCACAGATAACTGTTGCCTGTATTGTGTGAAACTGCATTGCATCATACAGTGAACTCTTTTTACAAGTTTTATTGCCAATTTTAATGGCATTGCCAACTACCCTTTACGACAGAGTTGCATTTGTACAGTGGTGAGATAACCGAAATTTGGGCAGTCAGAACACAGAAATCACAAAACAACCCAAACAAAGTAGTAACATAAAGATTTCAGTAGATACGTGTATATGAAAAATACTTCTAGGTCATATTAAACAAGCAAATTAAAAACAGTTAGTCAATGGTGAGCCATGTGTAACCTTGAAATGCCGTATGTTGGGGCTATCGTAAACAGAGGACCCCGTACTGGCCTGGCGTGGACAACAAAAATTGTCTGGATGGCAACTTTTCATAAAATCCAAAGGAAAATGACTTACATGACTCACATGTAAACAACTCTCTCATGACAACCCATAATTCCCCTTAGCATACGAGTCACATGCAAGCGGCATCTTGACATACAGTATAGTAAATCTTCAGTCAAGCATAGAGACTTTTTTCCCATTTTCTTTTTTTCCTTGTTCTTTTTGCCCCATTTGTGGCTCAAGCCTCAAAGATCAAATTCAATTAGTTGCCATGGTGGCTGGGAATGTGTGACACGGAACTCACGCAGCCGATAACTTAGTGAAGGCCTGCTTATGCCTGATGAGTTTGTTGAACATCGAGCTGTATCAGGGGTCATCCGTCTCAGCGGCCGTGACTATACACACATGCGAAAACCAGGGGGAAAAAAAAAAAACATAAAAGAGAAAACTAGACAGGATGAAGCTTTTAAACGAATGTAGAAAAGTAATGAAAAAAGGTGCGCTGCTCACCGTTAAGCAATGACGAAAAGTAATGAAAAAAGGTGCGCTACTCACCGTTAAGCATTGCATATTCTCAGGTCGGTGTGTCTCAGGGGCAGCACCATGGTTCGACAGCACAGCCTCTGAAATGTAGACAAAGGAATCACGGGCTGACACTGTGCCTTTGGAGCACATTTCGGCTGCCACAAAACCACCTTCTGGATGCACAAGTCTCCAAAATAGTTCTGAGAGTCCATAAAAAAAGTGTCTCAGATAAGGGGAGGGTAATTGAGGCAAGCACAGCCCAACCGGACTGGGATTTAAAGTTCTCAGTGCAGCTTTTTTTTTTTTTTTTTTTTTTTTTTTTTTTTAAAGACAAGGTAGAGACAAGGATTTTAGTAAAATCCCACAAGATGTGAGGATCTTACAAAAGTGGCCAAGAGAGGAGGAGTGCAAGGGAGAACAAGTGAGAGGGAGGGAAGAGGAGGGAGGGCTAAAGAAGAGAAAAGGAACTCCTCTCTCACTCTATTATCCGTCCGTCACGGGGCTCCTGGGAGGGTTTCCATGGTTACAGGAGACTCCCGCCTCATGTGTCCCTTTTAACTAATGCTCATAAAGGCTGCATTCAGCACACGGGCCACAATGTGGATTTTCGCTTCGATGCCTATTCCGTCTTCGTGTTTACAGCTCGTCTCATCACTTTGTCCGCCTCTTCTCACAAAGTTCCGAGTTGACTTTCCAAAGAAAAGTCAAATCCACTCCACGCCATCTTTCCGAGAATGCCACACCCTTTTCTCTCACGTCTCCATCAACTAACTTTGAGATGGGATTGCACATCCTCACCTAACACTTGATTAGTAAAACATGGATTTTTTTTTTTATTATTGTTTTTTCAAATATAAAAGAGTGTATTTCCAATTGTCAATAATACATATATAAACATAATGCAAATAAACAAATAATATTTTAAACAGACTTTTAGTAAATTAATAATGAAACTCAATACACTAGATCAAATGTATTAATTATATTTCATACTTTTGTACTGTATTTATTATGTATTTGTGTTTTTATATAGCCTACACCGTAAAATATTAATTTATGATAAAATTGTTATATATTTCGTAATATTTTTGTATCACTATTATTGATACTCGATTAGAGTAAACTTTAAAGTCAGGGAGTAAATTCAAATGCCAAATAGCTGACTGAAATGACTGTCCCTGTTAGTCAAAAATTTAACCATCCACAATGTCCTTGCTTTTTAGATGTTCGCGTGTCACAGTCATGCTGCAATTCCAGAAAAATTCTGTCTTGCAGGTCTTAAATCTTTATTATTTCCGTTTAGTATTTTTGGTGACATGCTCAATCTCTGCCAAGACACTATTTCACTGCAAGTTTTTCCGGTTACATCATGACCAACCCAGTTTGCCATTACTGCGCATGTGCACCATCAAGGAAGGCCCAGATTACCACTGCTGTGCACGTGTGTCAAATAAAGAAGGCATACAACAGCAGCATCAGCAGGAGGCTACTGAGACAGTTTTAAGAGAAAAACATAGATTCCAATTGATAAATCATGACGTTAATTATTAAATTAACTGTTGACGATTTTGATCATCAATGTACCCGTGACTAGTCAGCAAATGTATTTCAATTTGAAATACAACACACCAAAGTGGCTATAATTCCTGTCTCTTTAAAGAGTGGTCAACCCAAAGCAAATCTTTCAAATAATAGGTTCTATGCGCCTTCACTGGTCTAAACATAGCATTGTGATCATTATGATTAATATTGCGTTTGTGGGACATGAGTTTAACAGCAACCCCTGTTTTAGCCATCTCACGGGGAAGCCATTTTGCCACTTTCTGTTGACTGTAAATTACTTTACAGTTGCTCAGGGCTCAGGTAACAATCAATCACGGCTCAGCTTCAGAAAACAGGTCAGCCATGACTGGTGGTTACCTGAGCAACTGTGATGTCATTTTCAGTCGACAGAAGTGACAAAATGGCCGCCCCTGTGACGGCTAAAATTGTGCTGCTTAACTCATATTCTAGAGGGGCTGTATAGAACATTCTTGTGGTTTACTTCCCCCTTAAACAACCACACCTACTGTAAGATACTTCATTCCGATTTGGCAAATTCAAGAAGCTTGCTAATGGGCAACATCACAAGGTGAACCAGCACAACATAATGAGATCCAATATAAGCTGTATCAAAAAGTCTGATTTAATGTCACAGAAAGTGGGAACATACTGGACATATCGCCATTAGCATAGCTGACTAAGTCATTTTGTAACTTACTGTGACAATACCAATAAAAACATACAAAAAAAAATGTGTTTGTCTTTTCTCAGTCATCAGGTTATGGCAATCCGCAAAGTTTGAATCAAGACAACTGGACTCTTTGTTTGTATTTGTTGTATATTTTCTTGTTTTCCCCCAAAAAATAAAAAAAATGGCTTGAGCATTTTATGATCAGTCATTTAAAGTCCATGTCGGGTGGACCAAGCACAAGGGACTCTAGTCTGCAGTGGTTTGTAACTGTATTATTATATTTTACAAAGAGTTATTTTTAATATACAGTAATAGTTACATTTTTAGTGACATAAGAAACATTATAGGCAAAAGCGGGATGCAAAAATGTCAAGTTACAAATGCTAAGTCTTATATTACTCGTAAAGTTCAAATGCAGCCAAATGCTGTGGACGCTGACAATAGAAAATTACACACATCACTTTCTGACACATTTTGGGCAAAACCCCACAGTACATGGTCCAGTCTCGAGGCTGCAGTCACCATGGAAATGCAGAAGATTAAACAACAACAAAAAAGAAGATTCCATCTGAATCAGAAAACTTCAGGGGTCCGACAGGCAAAGAGAGTGGGGGCAACCTGGCTGGCGTCAGGCCCAGGAGCGAAGCCTTTTGTCTGCTTAGGACATCGGGCACGATGGCGTGGAAGCAGCTGGAAGCATGAATGACATCAAAACAGAGGGCGAGTCGGAGCGACAATAAACGGTGGAGGCAGCGGCCAGTGGGAAAAGTATACACGGGAGGGAATAAAAGGGGGAAAGGGAAGATTAGAGAAAGAAAAACAAAGAAAGGAAATAAAGATGTTGGCAGTCTTCCAGTGTGAACAAGTCGACTCGACTCTTGTCAGGACCACTCATCCACTTGACACTCGCTCCCACTTTTCACCTTCCATCAACCGCAAACAAACAAACTCTTGATGGATAAAGTGGAGACTTGTAGAGCTACATCAATTAATAGATTATTGCAAATGAATTAATTAAACTATTGCTATTAAAACAATGGACAAGACTGCTGTTTTGAAAACCAACTAACTTGATTTGATTTGAAGAACAGCAGGTATACAGCAACAATATGTAGAAATATTTTTTTTTTATAGTTCTGTTGATGTTACAGTACTGTACACTGGACAATACCATTTTTGGGGGGTGTAAAATCATAAAAAATAGCACATTAGCAACTCAAAATCATTCTGGTATCTTGACCTAAGAGTGGCACAAAACAATACACAGCTTCTGTTGGGCTTGTTAGATGATGAAAAAAAAAGATACCTAAGCATTTACTGTCCCCCATACATACCGCTAAAACGGCTCAGCACAAGAAAACAAGACAACGCTATTTTTTGTATTATTTCACATATCCACAGAGCCAATTATGTCCACGCACGAGACAGCACAAAAAAGGTGACATGCATATTCTAATACAAAAGTCTAGTATGTTTGAATTTTCCATACACAACTAGCTAAAAAGCCAATAACATCAGACATGACACAGACCTTTTCCAACAACACATATTCAGTTCTGTCGGCTGTTTTGTGGCTTCAGAATGTATATGCCCACTAAGCAACTGACTCATTTATCACATGACAGCGCCATATTAAAAGACTGCCAAGACTCTCGGGCATGCCGTGTGCAGCCAGCCCACACTTGACACGTTTCACTTCCAGTGCCGAGACGGCCGGGGAGCATCATGTCAACCATGTCACGATGGGTTTTCATCAAAGGAATTGGGGGGGATGATCATGCTAAGGCTAAGGGTATCATCGTTAAATTAGGAGAGTGGAAAAGAAGATCAAACGACAAAGCTAAATGCAATCAAACTATCAATGAGAAGACAAAGTGAAAGAAAAACAAAACTTTTATTTTTTTTTGGGCCTAAAACGGTCATTTAAGTTAGAAAAGCTTTAAAATATGAATTAGTGACATGTATGCCAACAATGTTGGTTAGCGCAAGAAAGCAAGCAAGTTGTTTTTACTTATGTCTTGAAGTTTTGGGACAGTACAAGGGACAACCATCCTTTAATCTCTTAATTCTTTGTTGTGAAATACAGGAAAGCTAATTTTTGCAAAAGCAAAACGTAAAATATTTTGTTGAAATTCCCAACTTAAAATGTTATCGGAAAATTGCCTTAAAATTTTGAGTTCACACAATTTATTTATTTTATTTATTTATTTTTTTTTTGTGCCATTGACAACCCCCCTGTTGTCAGTTGACAATTAAATGTGGGGGTTGTCAATGGCACTAGCAACATGTCAAAGTCAGCCC
Source organism: Filicampus tigris (assembly GCF_054856515.1). Taxonomy (NCBI): domain Eukaryota; kingdom Metazoa; phylum Chordata; class Actinopteri; order Syngnathiformes; family Syngnathidae; genus Filicampus; species Filicampus tigris. The sequence goes on along the minus strand of NC_141231.1, from coordinate 6,106,708 downwards.
AAAATAACACTCATTAGAGCCCACTCTCAAAGCTGTAAAAAAAAAAAAAAAAAAAGAAAATAGGTGTTGCTGCTGGCTAAAGAAGGCATTGATGAGGCTTTGAAGCATCCATCCATCCAGTTGAGCCAAAATGCTGATGCTGAACTACTTGGGAACAACCGGCAAATGGTACTGTTGATTCAAAAAGTTTGCCGGATATTTCAGCAAAGCCCAATCTTATTATTATTATGGGATATTAATTAATTAATCACTAAGAATTATGTTGCTTGTCGATTAATGTGGCCTTGATTCAGTCTCTAGTGGCTTGCTGTCTAAAGAAGCGCAACATGACAGTTGCGTTGGGAAGTTAAGCTACTGAAGACAATCATTCAAACTCCTTCAAAGTCCTTCTTGGACCTAACATTGATGTTTTTGGAATGTAGAAGACGGATGAAGTACTTTGAGAAAAGTAGTGCAAGGGAGAAAATTCAAACAATATTTGAACACGAACCAAAACTGTGGAGTAGACATGCTAACCACGTGCGCAACTCTAAAAAAAAAAGCCATAAATTAAGAGTAATGTATGACTTTTGCTTCAATTTGAGATCTCAAGTACTGTTACAAAATCATAAAATGTGGATATTGTTACTGTCCATCAAAAAACATGTAAATCATTTTTTTAAATTAAAACAAAATTAACAAATTAGATGAAAGAATAAAAACAAATCTAAAACTTTAGCTTTTTGTTGGTCAGAGACGATATGTTCCAAATAAAACAAAAAATAAAACACATGCAACTTTGGATCGAATATATGCTTGTGGGATACAATAAACAGGAAAGACAAACACTGGTAATAAAAACATGGAATATAGCTGATGGGTTCCAGGTGGGCGCACCAATAAGCGGGGGAGAAAACAAGAACGTAAAGTCCAAACTACAGAACAGGGCCAAAATTGTAATATGAAACAGAAAGACCACCACTCACACTACTAAACTAAAACAAACATTAAGAATCTGGCTATTTTCCCAGGCCAAGCATTCCATTTGTCCAATGGTTATAATACATATAAGCTTGCAGTTGTCCATTTTTAAAAGTGAAACAGGCATTTTTAATGTATGCCGCGACAGGGGGGAAAGATCTGCTCACACAGCAACAAGCACGGATGAGTACTCTAAGTTCCCACGCTAAACCAGCAAGTAAAGTGTTCGAAGGGAGCACCTGCTCCATTTATTATTTACAATACAAGGAGCACTCCACTGATACGTGTCACTAATGTGGAATACAAGCGCTTTATTACTTACTGTACATGCATCATTGCAGTACTAAAGCTTGATTTTAACTTGTTAAATTCACCAGTAAGATGGGTACCATTTATAAGGTTAGCATTTGCTTGAACAATCAATCTTCTACTGCAACGGAAAACAAAAACAAAAAACAATAATTGCCATGTCATTTTTCTACATTTGAGGAATGTTTGGCTGCAACTCGCGCAGTTTTTTGGGTTCCGCCTCTCGGCACACACTCAGTAGGAGTTAAGGAGGCAGGGCTTTTATTGCAGCCCTACGGTGTAATTAACTGTCATCGTCTGGAAGATAAGGAACCACGTGGACAGAATGACAGTTTGACTGGGACAAAAGAACAGAGAAAAAAGCTGTTTTTGTTTGATGACTGTGTATTCACAGTGAAAAAGTCATATTTCATTTCCAATATTGTTGCAATTTTGTAGGAGGAAGGACAAACTTTACATTTTGTGGCAAATTGGTACAAAAATTCTGATTCTGACAAAAATGCATTTTAATCACCACTGAGGAGTTACCGGCACTTTCCTTTAAATACAGTCATGTCCATCTATTCCCAGACCTTTTTTCCAGCTTCTGCTCCATTCATTGTCAGGATTCCAGGATTTGATGCTGTTGTTTTATGTCACAATAAAACACCGCCCTCTGCCCCACGATGAAAAATTGCATGATGCTGACATCTTCAAATAATGTTGGTTTTAGATTAATAGAGAGATAGAGATAGAGGGACGCCTGTTTAAAATTAGAGGCCTGTAGACAGGTACTATTTTTTTTCCCCCCAGGAAAAAAAGGTGAATGACGGACGACGGAGGGGTACCCACGCTGCAGATCGATGACGAATGACGGACACTCAATTTTTAGGAAAATGCCCATATATATAGATAGATAGATGAATAGATAGATAGATAGATAGATAGATAGATAGATAGATAGATAGATAGATAGATAGATAGATAGATAGATAGATAGATAGATAGATAGATAGATAGATAGATAGATAGATAGATAGATAGATAGATAGATAGATAGATAGATAGATAGATAGATAGATAGATAGATAGATAGATAGAGGCAGACGTGCTAACCAGTCGACCGGCGTGCCGCAATTGTCAATCAGTGAACAAATTATTTGAGTTAGTTTGCACTGCTTGTATTTTTACATTTGACGTTTTGAGTCAAAATGGAAGACTTTCCACCTGCCCCACAATCCAAAAAGTGTTGGCTTGTAAATTGTAATCATCCTCCTGAAACCAGACGGGTAGACTGCTAATCACAGTTGCATTTTTTTTTTAATTTACCATTTGTACATTATATCAAATCAATCAATCAATCACATTTTATTTATATAGCACTTTTCATACATAAAAATGCAACTCAAAGTGCTTTAAAACATTCAAAGCAAAACATAGATAATTAGAAAAAAAAAAAAAAATTATCTTCAATCAAAAGAAAAGATAAATTATAATATAATATAATATAATATATCTAATTATAATATTTAAACCACACACCACAACTAAAATAATACAAGTTAACTGATACTGCATCAAAACTGAGCATTATCTTACAGGCAGTTTTAATGATAAAGCTCTCATTTTGCGGCCCAGTGAGTGCATACACTCTAGCGACTGCACCGGTTCCCTCCTACTGAGAAACTGTTTAGACTATAAATCATTATTGTAATAAACACTATGGAGGTGGAGTGATAGCTTTTCTCTAAACATTGTCACAATGAGGCAACAGACTGAAGAGGACTATCTGGAAACATGATCCCAAAGATGGACCAGGAGAGCATGCACATGCACACACACACACAGTTGTATTGTACTTAAATGGGCTTTTGATCATTTCCGTGTTTGTGCACGTCATTGTGCAGTGGAGCCATGGCCTACATTCTGCCAGCTGGCCTGGCAACATTCAAGTGCATGAGTATGCACCCTACCCCCTGATCAACCCCCCCACCCACACTATAGAGAGAGAGAGAGAGAGAGAGAGAGAGAGAGAGAGAGAGAGAGAGAGAATACACTGGCATATGAATCTGATGAGACAGTAGTGGGGCAAGTATTACCACTGCATGAGATGATCACAATCTGAAGCCAGATGTGCTTGTTTTCAACTGAAACCAACTTCCTCTACTGCTCTACGCTTATCTGCATTATTGAAAATGTCTTAGCATGTAGAAGTTCAACTAACCCTTGAACAAGACTTGCTCTGGTTTGCTACTTCTGCCTCATCCCGTCCCGCACTTCCACCCGGAGGAAAACTTGTTTTAAATTTGCATGAGATGTAGAGAAGCCTAGTTCAGCCAAGCATCATCAAAAACAGAAAAGGTGCCCAGGTTAGGCTACAAAGTGAGTAAAGCAAACAGCCACTTCAGTGTGTACATTCTGCAGCATGTGATGAGATCCAGTCCAAGACCAATACAATTATGTCGTTATGAAGACAATAATTCCTCATTTTGATTGGCATTGTCACCAAGTTGTTCATTGAATCCGTCCAGGTATTGGGACTTTTATAGTAATGCACTGCTGCAGGTGGTACAGGGTGTTCCATTCATTCGACAGTTGGAGTGTGATGTAGTAAAGTCAATTACAATAAATATTTTAATGATACCATGTCTAGGCCATGAATATAAAAGACTGAAATGGAAAAAACAGGGCTGGGTCAGGGTGTATTATCATGTCATGTTACCTTTTTAAAGTAAGGATCCCCCTCAGGGCCAGGTCTTGAATGCGCCAAGAGGGCCCTGGCCCCCTTAAATAAATGTTGTGACCCCCCCAAAACTAAATCCATCCATCCATCCATTATCTGTACCGCTTCTCCTCACAAGGGTCGCAGAGCTGGAGCCTATCCCAGCTGTCTTTGGGCAGTAGGCGGGGGACACCCTGAACTGGTTGCCAGCCAATCGCAGGGCACACAGAGACAAACATCCGCACTCACAATCACACCTAGGGGCAATTTAGAGAGTTCAATCAACTTACCATGCATGTTTTTTGGAATGTGGGAGGAAACCGGAGTACCCGGAGGAAACCAAACTAAATCCCCAAAATACATTATATTTAACATATTTTTATTATCTAATGCCTCTCTCTTCTGCTACACTTCTTACTGTCTTAATGTCTTGCTTGCCTCCTCAAATATAAAATATATCAAGTTGTTTCTCGTGTCATATTTCTCGACTGTGCTCCATCTCCCCTTTTCACTCTGCTCAGAGTATTGGCTTGCTGCCGGCTTGCTGTGAGCGATAGCTGTCTGCTCCAATCACCTTTCAGTATGCAAATTAGCCGTGTTGTCAGTTAGACATGGTAAAAGGTGCTGGAGCACAATTCCCCCTCAAGATTTGTGGTGGACCCCTCATACATGCCTGTCTCGACCCAGCCCAGATCCCCCTACATATAAATGGGGCATGCTAGGGTGGGATACATATGGGACATCTTCCACAATGCGTTTCTGGCTCAATGTGTTTATTATTGTGGTTGTAGTTTCAAAAGCACTGAGCTTTTTCTAATTGGTTGGCTAGCTTGTTAGCGAAATGAGAGAGTCCAAATATTAGAGACAGCCACAATAATAAACTTCATGTATTGCATCATTATTTGAATCAGCTCTTGGATTTTATTATATAGTGCAAGCAGCCGTTTGGCGTAGGTCAGTTAAGCTTCATAAAAAAGGGACAGAGGGTGATGGTGGTCTCAGGCAGGGGTTTAAATTGCTTAAAACAATTGGAAGTAAGTAAAAAAAGAGGGGAGTGAGCCCATGATGATTAAATGGAATAAAAGATGCACAATGGTGGATGAGGAGGAGAAGAACGAGAGGCGTGATCTCAAAAGACTTGGCAACTTTACTTCTGTTGGGTAAAGAAGGTAAGACAAACATTGTACTCACCAAGAGTAGGCTGCCGTCTCTGTCTCTCTCACGCACACACACACACACACCTAGGACAGCACGTACATGAAGGTGTATTGAGTGAAGCGGAGATCCAGACCAGCAGCGCGAGCATAGCAGCCCAGGAGTAAGCTCCGTGTCGCTCTATGGCGAGTGTGACGCGGCGGCGGGCTTCGGTCCAGAAAATCCCTCCCTGCCCTCCCCACCCGCTCTCTCTCTGCTGTCACTCTCCCAAACCCTCACTTTCTTCCCTGTTTAATCCCTTGCTTAAACACCTCCCGTCCAAAGAAGTCACAAGCCTGCCACACATACAAACCGTGATGTATTTGTACAGTATGACATGTGCTTGGTAAATATTTATGCCTAGAATGTAGCCTTGATACAAGAGGATTAAAAAAAAACCAACTTAGCAAATATGAGTACCTATTTGTAACATACAAAGTAATTTGTATTATTCCATATTACTGACATATTGTAAGTGTTAAAGAAGACATTACGCGGTTTATCTAATATCCCTTACGGTAAGAATAAATAAATATCTAGATAGCTTATTAGCTAGCTAGCAATCACTATTTTGTATGTATCACAATTTAAAACAGTTCCCAAGTGTCATGCTTTCAAGAACACTATCAAGAATTAGAGTGCACTTTTCAGCCTGTTTTGATGGGAAGATCCTCATTTTATTGTTCTCATTTTATTTTGCCTGTGAAGGGCTAATAGTATTAGAAGACCTTTTATAGTATATGAGCAATTCTTACCAGTGTCATCATGTGAGTTTTGTTGAGCAGGCACTCTAAGATGCTTCCTAAGGCCCACTTCCTCTCCAAGTAGGTAGTACCATCCACGGACCTCCTAGAGTGGTGAAAGTTGTCATCAAGCTGTAAAATGTATTGTAAAGCTTTAACCATGTACAGAAACACACACACACAAACATAGATTTTAACCCACTATGCTCCTCCAGGGCCCGCACTGTCAATATTCACTGTCTTTAATTTATTCCAGCATCTGATGACCTGCTCTATGACTGTCACCCCCACCCCCCAACCCCCACCCACCTTCTTCACTTGTGCCTTGTGAGCCAGATGGTGTATGCGCGTGTCTGGGTGCATGTGTGCGTGTGTTACATAAAGCTATGCTGGACTGAGGCAGCAGGCGTCTGATTTGTAATGTGAATGATGTGGACAGATTCATGCAAAAACAAGGACATTGCCGTCACTAGCTCATACGTCATTTGACACTGAAACACACACACACACAGGACACACACATCCAAACAAGCACGAGCCCTGTCTTTATTGTACTAAATAATGCCATGCTGTGGACAGTAACAATAATCTCAGATTTAAAAGCATCTTATCAGAGTGGACAGATTTCTGCAGGCAGTAGGACACAGCAAAGGGGGGAGGGGAGAATGGTACAGTATGAAATGAGAGTCAGTGAGGGATTTACAACATTCTAGGATATTATTCCTTTTACGGTTACCCCCCGAATTTGGTAAAAGGCTCAGAAATGGAAAAAGAAACCAAATGAGAATATAGGAAACGACATGAGCATTTAGAAAAACACATTGCCAGCATCTGCTATAGCTAGTTTGGTTAACTAACTCGGACCAATAGTTTCTCAGACCAACTTGCCAACTTGAATTCTGATTGGTTAAAAAGAAAGTCAGTCGGTACAGTTTTAACACCATTCACTAGAAACTGCATCTGGCAACACAGGACTTAAATCTGACTGCAAGAGATTTCTTAGGTAAATTAGCTATAAAGAAGCAGCTCAGCTGATGAGAATGTTTGGAAAATGAATAGTACATGCAATAGGAAACAAGAAGAAATTTTATTTTTTTTAAATTAAAGAAAATATATATTTAAAATGTATTAAAAAAATGTTGGGTTCTAATCATGTTTAACAAATCAGCATATAGCCTAGGCAGCCCAAGCACCAAGATGAAGTTCTCTAAGGAATATAGGACAATGTGACACACCTTGTGAGTCAAAGCTGCTCCCTCATTAGCATACCAGGGCAGTTAAATATTAATGAGGGCAAATACTAGAGGACTCCTGCTGCTCACGACATTAACTTAATTTACATTGGTGCCTCTAAACATTAATTTAATTCGTTCTGTGACCACACTCGTAACTCAAAACACTTGTATCCAAAATCATCTTTCCCCATTGAAATGTAGCCTTCCAGCCTCTCATAAAAACCCAAAAGGTTTTTACGAAGTGTTTTTAAAAATAAACAAGCAGTCCATAATATTGCATGTTATGAAACATGCATCAATGACAATTACATATATGGTAAAGAATTAAAAAGTTATTGCCACATTTGTTGCTTTAATACAATCAACATTGTGCTGCTCCTTCTGGTGTGTACCTCTTGGCTACCTGGAGGCAGTATAGTACAGACCTTCGAAGTCACAACACCTAGGTAAGCTGCAGTAAATTATTTTTGTAGAGGATAAAGAATATACACCCATGAGTATTGTTATATAATACCCATGTCTACATATGTTGCTCCACCGTTGGTGTCCAAATATCCATCTGCGGCAAAATGCCTGCACTGTTTGTTAGCATTGAGCTAAGTGCACTTCCTAAGGCAAAGCTATGTGGTTGTTTTAAATATATGAGGTGTTATTGTATTTGACTTTTTTTTCTGACTGTTAAGCTCAACTGGGAGTGGCATTAAACAAATTGAAGCCTCTTTTTAAAGACTTGTTCACTATTTCCAAACTGCTACTTGTTGTGAAATAAGTTGAGTTCACTGCCCCCATATAGCATTCACATCTCAAATTGTTGTTTTCAAGTAAAAGAAAAAAAATGCAGAGTATCAGGTTATAAATTTTAAAGAAAACTTGTAAATTCGGTCACTCGTGTCTGAAGGCACAACTGCACAAAATTGAAAGTTAAATAATAAAAATAATAACAACTATACATTGCAAAGGTAACTTTACTATACTTGTTATTCCCTACACTTGCAAATATGTACAGTTCTGTATATATCTTCACCACTGATCCTGCACAACAACTTGACCACAAGGCTGTTCTTGTGTTTTAAAGTAATTTAATTAATGTTTGTTACTTATTTACAATATAACTGACTGTTTATAAAGAAATATTTCACTTTCATGTCATTTTTACCATTCATAACTATCTCCTTACATTGGAAAAAATAGCATTTTAGTTTGAAAGTCAATATAGTCATTGAAAAAAAACTTGTTATTTTCTTGCATTTTTCTCTTTATTCCGATCTCTGATGAGATTATTTTGTGTGTCTTTTTTTGTGAGTCATTTTGCACAAGAATTTAGTACAATTTTCAAAGGGGGGAGCAATCTTACTTTGATATCCAATTATTTGACTGTTACGAAAATATCACAACACCCAACAACTGAAATTCCTTAAAAGTATGAGATGTTATCGTTCTCTCTGTCAGATGGAAATACAAGAATGGTGTGTGTGTGTGTGTGTGTGTGTGTGTGTGTGTAACTTGACTTCCGTTGTATCTCAGCTGGCTTTAACACGGGTAACCCCAAAGTGTTTGCTCTCTAACATTAAGGCCACTGCACATCATTCACATTGCACTAAAATGTTAAATTCATGCTCGGGTGGAGACACGCACTCCATTCCTCTCTCTCACCCACACACGCAGACATACACACACACACACACACACACACACACACATAGAAAGTGTGAAGAGAATCTCTGCGTAACGTACTTGTACCGGGTGAACTCACCTTGTGCGGTTTTATGAGGGAACGCACACCGAAGCTCATACAGCCCAGCAATACACTCGTCCTGCTCAAACAAAAACACATCGATCAATAAGGTAACTATGCTGTGGTCTGGGTAAGAGGATTCTTTTCACAGGCATGAGGTTCTGCTATGCTTTTAAGCCTTTCACAGGTGCATTACATGCAGATTGTGATCATAAAAAAAGAAATGTGTCCTTTTCCTTGGAATACTTCATCAACCTCGGTGGCTTTGTGTTCAGTCAAAAGAGTGGCTGGCCATGTATACGGCGGCCAAATACAACAAATTAACAAAGAT